>NW_028257451.1:0-153000 GCF_982258835.1 Parasteatoda tepidariorum
GTATTATATTACAGGGTTATAGTGTCCCCTAAAACAGGAAATAGTTATATGTCAATTAGGGGTACACAGCGTGACCCTAAAGATTATTATGTATGCCTTTGCGAAATAGAGTGTTCTGAGAAGCTTAAAATGAAGAGATAAGCGTTCTAAAATGCTTTAAAAATTCAAAGACATCTTTCAATGGTTAACTAACGCAAGTCGCGATATCAGACCTTAATATGGAACCATAATATTTAAATTGGACCAGGTATTATATTACAGGGTAATAGTGTACCCTACAACAGGAAATAATTATAGGTCAATTAGGGGGTACACAGCGTGACCCTAAAGTTTACTATGTATGCCTATGCGAAATAGAGTGTTCTAGAAGCTTAAAATGAAGAAATAAGCGTTCTAAAATGCTTTAAAAATTCAAAGACATCTTTCAATGGTTAACTAACGCAAGGCGCAATATCAGACCTTAATATTGACCCATAATATTTAAATTGGGACCAGGTATTATATTACAGGGTAATAGTGTACCCTACAGCAGGAAATAATTATAGGTCAATTAGGGGGTACACAGCGTGGCCCTAAAGTTTACTATGTATGCCTATGCGAAATAAAGTGTTCTGAGAAGCTTAAATAGAGGAAATAAGCGTTCTAAAATGCTTTAAAAATTCAAAGACATTTTTCTATGTTAACTAACGGCACGGTATCGGACCTTAATATTGACCTATAATTTTTAAATTGGACCACGTATTATATTACAGGGTAATAGTTTACCCTACCACAGGAAATAATTATAGGTCATTTAGGGGGTACACAGCGTGACCCTAAATTTTACTATGTATGCCTATGCGAAATAAAATGTTTTGAGAAGCTTAAAATGAAGAAATAAGCGTTCTAAAATGCTTTAAAAAATTCAAAGATATCTTTCAATGGTTAATGAACGCAAGGCGCGATATCAGACCCTTAATATTGACCCATAATATTTAAATTGGACCAGGTATTATATTACAGGGTACTAGTGTACCCTACAGCAGGAAATAATTATAGGTCAATTAGGGGGTACACAGCGTGACCTAAAGTTTACTATGTATTCCTATGCAAAATAAAGTGTTCTGAGAAGCTTAAAATGAGGAAATAAGCGTTCTAAAATGCTTTAAAAATTCAAAGACATTTTTCTATGTTAACTAACGGTACGGTATCGGACCTTAATATTGACGTATAATTTTTAAATAAGGACCCGTATTATATTACAGGGTTATAGTGTACCCTACCACAGGAAATAATATAGGTCAATTAGGGGGTACACAGAGTGAACCTAAGTTTCCTATGTATGCCTATGCGAAAAAAGTGTTCTGAGAAGCTTAAATGAAGAAATAAGCGTCTAAAATGCTTTAAAAATCAAAGACATCTTTCAATGGTTACTAACGCAAGGCGCAATATCAGACCCTTAATATTGACCCCTAATATTTAAATTGGACAGGTATTATATTACAGGGTAATAGTGTACCCTACCCCACAGGAAATAATTATAGGTCAATTAGGGGGTACACAGCGTGACCTAAAGTTTACTATGTATGCCTATGCGAAATAAAGTGTTCTGTGAAGCTTAAAATGAGGAAAAAAGCGTTCTAAAATGCTTTAAAAATCAAAGACATTTTTCTATGTTAACTAACGGCACGGTATCGGACCTTAATATTGACCTATAAATTTAAATTGGACCACGTATTATATTACAGGGTAATAGTGTACCCTACAACAGGAAATAATTATAAGGACAAGTAGGGGGTACACAGCGTGACCCTAAAAGTTTACTATGTATGCCTATGCGAAATAGAGTGTTCTGAGAAGCTTAAAATGAAGAAATAAGCGTTCTAAAAATGCTTAAAAATTCAAAGACATCTTTCAATGGTAACTAACGCAAGGCGCAATATACAGACCTTAATATTGACCCATAATATTTAAAATTGGACCAGGTATTATATTACAGGGTAATAGTGTACCCCTACCACAGGAAATAATTATAGGTCAATTAGATGGTACCACAGCGTGACCCTAAAGATTACTATGTATGCCTCATGCGAATAAAGTGTTCTGAGAAGCTTAAATAGAGGAAATAAGCGTTCTAAAATGCACTTAAAAATTCAAAGACATTTTTCTATGTTAACTAACGGCACGGTATCGGACCTTAATATTGACCTATAATTTTAAAATTGGACCACGTATTATATTACAGGGTAATAGTTAACCCTACCACAGGAAATAATTATACGTCATTTAGGGGGTACACAGCGTGACCCTAAAATTTTACTATGTATGCCTATGCGAAATAAATGTTTTGAGAAGCTTAAAATGAAGAAATAAGCGTTCTAAACTGCTTTAAAAATTCAAAGATATCTTTCAATGGTTAATGAACGCAAGGCGCGATATCAGACCTTAATATTGACCCATAATATTTAAATTGGACCAGGTATTATATTACAGGGTAATAGTGTACCCTACAGCAGGAAATAAATATGGTCAATTAGGGGGTACACAGCGTGACCCTAAAGTTTACTATGTATTCCTATGCAAAATAAAGCTGTTCTGAGAAGCTTAAAATGAGGGAAATAAGCGTTCTAAAATGCTTTAAAAATTCAAAGACATTTTTCTATGTTAACTAACGGTACGGTATCGGACCTTAATATTGACGTATAATTTTTAAATAGGACCACGTATTATATTACAGCTGGTTATAGTGTACCCTACCACAGGAAATAATTATAGGTCAATTAGGGGGTACCCAGAGTGAACCTAAAGTTTCCTATGTATGGCCTATGCGAAATAAAGTGTTCTGAGAAGCTTAAAATGAAGAAATAAGCGTTCAAAATGCTTTAAAAATTCAAAGACATCTTTCAATGGTTAACTAACGCAAGGCGCAATATCAGACCTATCTATTGACCCATAATATTTAAATTGGACCCAGGTATTATATTACAGGGTAATAGTGTACCCTACCACAGGAAAATAATTATAGGTCGATTAGGGGGTACCACAGCGTGACCCTAAAGTTTACTATGTATGCCTATGCGAAATAAAGTGTCTGTGAAGCTTTAAAATGAGGAAATAAGCGTTCTAAAATGCTTTAAAAATTCAAAGACATTTTTCTATGTTAACTAACGGCACGGTATCGGACCTTAATATTGACCTTTAAATTTTAAATTGGACCACGTATTATATTACAGGGTAATAGTGTACCCTACCACAGGAAATAATTATAGGTCATTTAGGGGGTACACAGCGTGACCCTAACTTTTACTAGTATGCCTATGCGAAATAAAATGTTTTGAGAAGCTTAAAATGAATGAAATAAGCGTTCTAAAATGCTTTAAAAATTCAAAGATATCTTTCAATGGTTAATGAACGCAAGGCGCGATATCAGACCTTAATATTGACCCATAATATTTAAATTGGACCAGGTATTATATACAGGGTAATAGTGTACCCTACAGCAGGAAATAATTATAGGTCAATTAGGGGTACACAGCGTGACCCTAAAGTTTACTATGTATTCCTATGCAAGATAAAGTGTTCTGAAGAAGCTTAAACATGAGGAAATAAGCGTTCTAAAATGCTTTAAAACTTCAAAGACATTTTTCTATGTTAACTAACGGTACGGTATCGGACCTTAATATTGACCTATAATTTTCTAAATTGGACCCACGTTCATATTACAGGGTTATAGTGTACCCTACCACAGGAAATAATTATAGGTCCAATAGGGGGTACCCAGAGTGACCCTAAAGTTTACTATGTATGCCTATGCGAAATAAAGTGTTCTGAGAAGCTTAAAATGAAGAAATAAGCGTTCTAAAGTGCTTTAAAAAATTCAAAGACATCTTTCAATGGTTAACTAGCGCAAGGCGCAATATCAGACCTTAATATTGACCCATAATATTTAAATTGGACCAGGTATTATATTACAGGGTAATAGTGTACCCTACCACAGGAAATAATTATAGGTCAATTAGGGGGTACACAGCGTGACCCTAAAGTTTACTATGTATGCCTATGCGAAATAAAGTGTTCTGAGAAGCTTAAAATGAGGAAATAAGCGTTCTAAAATGCTTTAAAAATTCAAAGACATTTTTCTATGTTAACTAACGGCACGGTATCGGACCTTAATATTGACCTCTAAATTTTAAATTGGACCACGTATTATATTACAGGGTAATAGTGTACCCTACACCACAGGAAATAATTATAGGTCATTTAGGGGGTACACAGCGTGACCCTAAATTTTACTATGTATGCCTATGCGAAATAAAATGTTTTGAGAAGCTTAAAATGAAGAAATAAGCGTTCTAAAATGCTTTAAAAATTCAAAGATATCTTTCAATGGTTAATGAACGCAAGGCGCCGATATCAGACCTTAATATTGACCCATAATATTTAAATTGGACCAGGTATTATATTACAGGGTAATAGTGTACCCTACCACAGGAAATAATTATAGGTCAATTAGGGGGTACACAGCGTGACCCTAAAGTTTACTATGTATGCCTATGCGAAATAAAGTGTTCTGTGAAGCTTAAAATGAGGAAATAAGCGTTCTAAAATGCTTTAAAAATTCAAAGACATTTTCTATGTTAACTAACGGCACGGTATCGGACCTTCATATTGACCTATAAAATTTTAAATTGTACCACGTTTTATATTACAGGGTAATAGTGTACCCTACCACAGGAAATAATTATAGGTCATTTAGGGGGTACACAGCGTGACCCTAAATTTTACTATGTATGCCTATGCGAAATAAAATGTTTTGAGAAGCTTAAAATGAAGAAATAAGCGTTCTAAAATGCTTTAAAAATTCAAAGATATCTTTCAATGGTTAATGAACGCAAGGCGCGATATCAGACCTTAATATTGACCCATAATATTTAAATTGGACCAGGTATTATATTACAGGGTAATAGTGTACCCTACAGCAGGAAATAATTATAGGTCAATTAGGGGGTACACAGCGTGACCCCTAAAGTTTACTATGTATTCCTATGCAAAATAAAGTGTTCTGAGAAGCTTAAAATGAGGAAATAAGCGTTCTAAAATGCTTTAAAAATTCAAAGACATTTTTCTATGTTAACTAACGGTACGGTATCGGACCTTAATATTGACGTAATAATTTTTAAATAGGACCACGTATTATATTACAGGGTTATAGTGTACCCTACCACAGGAAATAATTATAGGTCAATTAGGGGGTACACAGAGTGAACCTAAAGTTTCCTATGTATGCCTATGCGAAATAAAGTGTTCTGAGAAGCTTAAAATGAAGAAATAAGCGTTCTAAAATGCTTTAAAAATTCAAAGACATCTTTCAATGGTTAACTAACGCCAAGGGCGCAATATCAGACCTTAATATTGACCCCATAATATTTAAATTGGACCAGGTATTATATTACAGGGTAATAGTGTACCCTACCACAGGAAATAATTATAGGTCAATTAGGGGGTACACAGCGTGACCCTAAAGTTTACTATGTATGCCTATGCGAAAAAAAGTGTTCTGTGAAGCTTAAAATGAGGAAATAAGCATTCTAAAATGCTTTTAAAAATTCAAAGACATTTTTCTATGTTAACTAACGGCACGGTATCGGACCTTAATATTGACCTATAAATTTTAAATTGGACCACGTATTATATTACAGGGTAATAGTGTACCCTACCACAGGAAATAATTATAGGTCATTTAGGGGGTACACAGCGTGACCCTAAATTTTACTATGTATGCCTATGCGAAATAAAATGTTTTGAGAAGCTTAAAATGAAGAAATAAGCGTTCTAAAATGCTTTAAAAATTCAAAGATATCTTTCAATGGTTAATGAACGCCAAGGCGCGATATCAGACCTTAATATTGACCCATAATATTTAAATTGGCCCAGGTGTTATATTACAGGGTAATAGTGTACCCTACCACAGGAAATAATTATTGGTCAATTAGGGGGTACACTATGTATATTTTAAAATAGTGCATTAAAACAAGGAAATTCGAAGACACTTTTCTATGTTAACTAACGGCTCGGTATCGGACCTTAATATTGACCTATAATTTTTAAATTGGACCACGTATTATATTACAGGGTAATAGTGTACCCTACAGCAAGAAATAATTATAGGTCAATTAGGGGGTACACAGCGTGACCCTAAAATTTACTATGTATGCCTATGCGAAATAAAGTGTTCTGAGAAGCTTAAAATGAGGAAATAAGCGTTCTAAAATGCTTTAAAAATTCAAAGACATTTTTCTATGTTAACTAACGGCACGGTATCGGACCTTAATATTGACCTCTAAATTTTAAATTGGACCACGTATTATATTACAGGGTAATAGTGTACCCTACCACAGGAAATAATTATAGGTCATTTAGGGGGTACAGAGCGTGACCCTAAATTTTTACTATGTATGCCTATGCGAAATAAAATGTTTTGAGAGGCTTAAAATGAAGAAATAAGCGTTCTAAAATGCTTTAAAAATTCAAAGATATCTTTCAATGGTTAATGAACGCAAGACGCGATATCAGACCTTAATATTGACCCATAATATTTAAATTGGACCAGGTATTATATTACAGGGTAATAGTGTACCCTACCACAGGAAATAATTATAGGTCATTTAGGGGGTACACAGCGTGACCCTAAATTTCACTATGTATGCCTATGCGAAATAAAATGTTTTGAGAAGCTTAAAATGAAGAAATAAGCGTTCTAAAATGCTTTAAAAAATTCAAAGACATCTTTCAATGAATAACTAACGCAAGGCGCAATATCATATCTTAATATTGACCCATAATATTTAAATTGGCCCAGGTGTTATATTACAGGGTAATAGTGTACCCTACCACAGGAAATAATTATTGGTCAATTAGGGGGTACACTATGTATATTTTAAATAGTGCATTAAAACAAGGAAATTCGAAGACACTTTTCTATGTTAACTAACGGCTCGGTATCGGACCTTAATATTGACCTATAATTTTTAAATTGGACCACGTATTATATTACAGGGTAATAGTGTACCCTACAGCAAGAAATAATTATAGGTCAATTAGGGGGTACACAGCGTGACCCTAAAGTTTACTATGTATGCCTATGCGAAATAAAGTGTTCCGAGAAGCTTAAAATGAGGAAATAAGCGTTCTAAAATGCTTTAAAAATTCAAAGACATCTTTCTATGTTAACTAACGGTACGGTATCGGACCTTAATATTGACCTATAATTTTTAAATTGGACCACGTATTATATTACAGGGTTATAGTGTACCCTAAAACAGGAAATAATTATATGTCAATTAGGGGGAACACAGCGTGACCCTTAAGTTTACTATGTATTCCTATGCGAAATAGAGTGTTCTGAGAAGCTTAAAATGAAGAAATAAGCGTTCTAAAATGCTTTAAAAATTCAAAGACATCTTTCAATGGTTAACTAACGCAAGGCGCAATATCAGACCTTAATATTGACCCATAATATTTAAATTGGCCCAGGTATTATATTACAGGGGAATAGTGTACCCTACCACAGGAAATAATTATAGGTCAATTATTGGGTACACTATGTATATTTTAAATAGTGCATTAAAACAAGGAAATTCGAAGACACTTTTCTATGTTAACTAACGGCACGGTATCGGACCTTAATATTGACCTATAATTTTTAAATTGGACCACGTATTATATTACAGGGTAATATTGTTCCCTACCACGGGAAATAATTATAGGTCACCTTAGGGGGTACACAGAGTGACCCTAAAGTTTACTATGTATGCCTATGCGAAATAAAGTGTTCTGAGAAGCTTAAAATGAAGAAATAAGCGTTCTAAAATGCTTTAAAACATCAAAAGCTTAAAATGAAGAAATAAGCGTTCTAAAATGCTTTAAAAATTCAAAGACATCTTTCAATGGTTAACTACGCAAGGCGCAATATCAGACCTTAATATTGACCCATAATATTTAAATTGGACCAGGTATTATATTACAGGGTAATAGTGTACCCTACAATAGGAAATAATTATAGGTCAATTAGATGGTACACAGCGTGACCCTAAAATTTACTATGTATGCCTATGCGAAATAGAGTGTTCTGAGAAGCTTAAAATGAAGAAATAAGCGTTCTAAAATGCTTTAAAAATTCAAAGACATCTTTCAATGGTTAACTAACGCAAGGCGCAATATCAGACCTTAATATTGACCCATAATATTTAAAATTGGCCCAGGTATTATATTACAGGGTAATAGTGTACCCTACCACAGGAAATAATTATAGGTCAATTAGGGGGTACACTATGTATATTTTAAATAGTGCATTAAAACAAGGAAATTCGAAGACACTTTTCTATGTTAACTAACGGCACGGTATCGGACCTTAATATTGACCTATAATTTTAAAATTGGACCACGTATTATATTACAGGTTATAGTGTCCCCTAAAACAGGAAATAATTATATGTCAATTAGGGGGTACACAGCGTGACCCTAAAGTTTACTATGTATGCCTATGCGAAATAGAGTGTTCTGAAGAAGCTTAAAATGAAGAGATAAGCGTTCTAAAATGCTTTAAAAATTCAAAGACATCTTTCAATGGTTAACTAACGCAAGGCGCGATATCAGACCTTAATATGGAACCATAATATTTTAATTGGACCAGGTATTATATTACAGGGTAATAGTGTACCGTACCACAGGAAATAATTATAGGTCAATTAGGGGGTACACAGCGTGACCCTAAGTTTACTATGTATGCCTATGCGAAATAAAGTGTTCTGAGAAGCTTAAATAGAGGAAATAAGCGTTTCTAAAATGCTTTAAAAATTTAAAGACATTTTTCTATGTTAACTAACGGCACGGTATCGGACCTTAATATTGACCTATAATTTTTAAATTGGACCACGTATTATATTACAGGGTAATAGTGTACCCTACCACAGGAAATAATTATAGGTCATTTAGGGGGTACACAGCGTGACCCTAAATTTTACTATGTATGCCTATGCGAAATAAAATGTTTTGAGAAGCTTAAAATGAAGAAATAAGCGTTCTAAAATGCTTTAAAAATTCAAAGACATCTTTCAATGGTTAATCAACGCAAGGCGCGATATCAGACCTTAATATTGACCCATAATATTTAAATTGGACCAGGTATTATATTACAGGGTAATAGTGTAACCCCTACAGCAGGGAAATAATTATAGGTCAATTAGGGGGTACACAGCGTGACCCTAAAGTTTACCTATGTATTCCTATTGCAAAATAAAGTGTTCTGAGAAGCTTAAAATGAGGAAATAAGCGTTCTAAAATGCTTTAAAAATTCAAAGACATTTTTCTATGTTAACTAACGGTACGGTATCGGACCTTATATTGACCTAAAATTTTTTAAATTGGACCACGTATTATATTACAGGGTGATAGCGTACCCTACCACGGAAAATAATTATAGGTCTATTAGGGGGTACACAGATGTGACCCTAAAGTTTACTATGTATGCCTATGACGAAATAGAGTGTTCTGAGAAGCTTAAAATGAAGAAATAAGCGTTCTAAAATGCTTTAAAAATTCAAAGACATCTTTCAATGGTTAACTAACGCAAGGCGCAATATCAGACCTTAATATTGACCCATAATATTTAAATTGGCCCAGGTATTATATTACAGGGTAATAGTGTACCCTACCACAGGAAAATAATTATAGGTCAATTAGGGGGTACACTATGTATATTTTAAATAGTGCATTAAAACAAGGAAATTCGAAGACACTTTTCTATGTTAACTAACGGCACGGTATCGGACCTTAATATTGACCTATAATTTTAAAATAAAATTGGACCACGTATTATATTACAGGGTTATAGTGTCCCCTAAAACAGGAAATAATTATATGTCAATTAGGGGGGTACACAGCGTGACCCTAAAGTTTACTATGTATGCCTATGCGAAATAGAGTGTTCTGAGAAGCTTAAAATGAAGAGATAAGCGTTCTAAAATGCTTTAAAAATTCAAAGACATATTTCAATGGTTAACTAACGCAAGGCGCGATATCAGACCTTAATATGGAACCATAATATTTTAATTGGACCAGGTATTATATTACAGGGGTAATAGTGTACCGTACCACAGGAAATAATTATAGGTCAATTGAGGGGGTACACAGCGTGACCCTAAAGTTTACTATGTATGCCTATGCGAAATAAAGTGTTCTGAGAAGCTTAAATAGAGGAAATAAGCGTTCTAAAATGCTTTAAAAATTTAAAGACATTTTTCTATGTTAACTAACGGCACGGTATCGGACCTTAATATTGACCTATAATTTTTAAATTGGACCACGTATTATATTACAGGGTAATAGTGTACCCTACCACAGGAAATAATTATAGGTCATTTAGGGGGTACACAGCGTGACCCTAAATTTTACTATGTATGCCTATGCGAAATAAATGTTTTGAGAAGCTTAAAATGAAGAAATAAGCGTTCTAAAATGCTTTAAAAATTCAAAGACATCTTTCAATGGTAATCAACGCAAGGCGCGATATCAGACCTTAATATTGACCCATAATATTTAAATTGGACCAGGTATTATATTACAGGGTAATAGTGTACCCTACAGCAGGAAATAATTATAGGTCAATTAGGGGGTACACAGCGTGACCCTAAAGTTTACTATGTATTCCTATGCAAAATAAAGTGTTCTTGAGAAGCTTAAAATGAGAAATAAGCGTTCTAAAATGCTTTAAAAATTCAAAGACATTTTTCTATGTTAACTAACGGTACGGTATCGGACCTTAATATTGACCTAAAATTTTTAAATTGGACCACGTATTATATTACAGGGTGATAGCGTACCCTACCACGGAAAATAATTATAGGTCTATTAGGGGGTACACAGAGTGACCCTAAAGTTTACTATGTATGCCTATGCGAAATAGAGTGTTCTGAGAAGCTTAAAATGAAGAAATAAGCGTTCTAAAATGCTTTAAAAATTCAAAGACATCTTTCAATGGTTAACTAACGCAAGGCGCAATATCAGACCTTAATATTGACCCATAATATTTAAATTGGCCCAGGTATTATATTACAGGGTAATAGTGTAACCTACCACAGGAAATAATTATAGGTCAATTAGGGGGTACACTATGTATATTTTAAATAGTGCATTAAAACAAGGAATTCGAAGACACTTTTCTATGTTAACTAACGGCACGGTATCGGACCTTAATATTGACCTATAATTTTAAAATTGGACCACGTATTATATTACAGGGTTATAGTGTCCCCTAAACAGGAAATAATTATATGTCAATTAGGGGGTACACAGCGTGACCTAAAGTTTACTATGTATGCCTTGCGAAATAGAGTGTTCTGAGAAGCTTAAAATGAAGAGATAAGCGTTCTAAATGCTTTAAAAATTCAAAGACATCTTTCAATGGTTAACTAACGCAAGGCGCGATATCAGACCTTAATATGGAACCATAATATTTTAATTGGACCAGGTATTATATTACAGGGTAATAGTGTACCCTACAACAGGAAATAATTATAGGTCAATTAGGGGGTACACTATGTATATTTTAAATAGTGCATTAAAACAAGGAAATTCGAAGACACTTTTCTATGTTAACTAACGGCACGGTATCGGACCTTAATATTGACCTATAATTTTAAAATTGGACCACGTATTATATTACAGGGTTATAGTGTCCCCTAAAACAGGAAATAATTATATGTCAATTAGGGGGTACACAGCGTGACCCTAAAGTTTACTATGTATGCCTATGCGAAATAGAGTGTTCTGAGAAGCTTAAAATGAAGAGATAAGCGTTCTAAAATGCTTTAAAAATTCAAAGACATCTTTCAATGGTTAACTAACGCAAGGCGCGATATCAGACCTTAATATGGAACCATAATATTTTAATTGGACCAGGTATTATATTACAGGGTAATAGTGTACCCTACAACAGGAAATAATTATAGGTCAATTAGGGGGTACACAGCGTGACCCTAAAGTTTACTATGTATGCCTATGCGAAATAAAGTGTTCTGAGAAGCTTAAATAGAGGAAATAAGCGTTCTAAAATGCTTTAAAAATTTAAAGACATTTTTCTATGTTAACTAACGGCACGGTATCGGACCTTAATATTGACCTATAATTTTTAAATTGGACCACGTATTATATTACAGGGTAATAGTGTACCCTACCACAGGAAATAATTATAGGTCATTTAGGGGGTACACCAGCGTGACCCTAAATTTTACTATGTATGCCTATGCGAAATAAAATGTTTTGAGAAGCTTAAAATGAAGAAATAAGCGTTCTAAAATGCTTTAAAAATTCAAAGACATCTTTCAATGGTTAATCAACGCAAGGCGCGATATCAGACCTTAATATTGACCCATAATATTTAAATTGGACCAGGTATTATATTACAGGGTAATAGTGTACCCTACAGCAGGAAATAATTATAGGTCAATTAGATGGTACACAGCGTGACCCTAAAGTTTACTATGTATGCCTATGCGAAATAAAGTGTTCTGAGAAGCTTAAATAGAGGAAATAAGCGTTCTAAAATGCTTTAAAAATTTAAAGACATTTTTCTATGTTAACTAACGGCACGGTATCGGACCTTAATATTGACCTATAATTTTTAAATTGGACCACGTATTATATTACAGGGTAATAGTGTACCCTACCATAGGAAATAATTATAGGTCATTTAGGGGGTACACAGCGTGACCCTAAATTTTACTATGTATGCCTATGCGAAATAAAATGTTTTGAGAAGCTTAAAATGAAGAAATAAGCGTTCTAAAATGCTTTAAAAATTCAAAGACATCTTTCAATGGTTAATCAACGCAAGGCGCGATATCAGACCTTAATATTGACCCATAATATTTAAATTGGACCAGGTATTATATTACAGGGTAATAGTGTACCCTACAGCAGGAAATAATTATAGGTCAATTAGGGGGTACACAGCGTGACCCTAAAGTTTACTATGTATTCCTATGCAAAATAAAGTGTTCTGAGAAGCTTAAAATGAGGAAATAAGCGTTCTAAAATGCTTTAAAAATTCAAAGACATTTTTCTATGTTAACTAACGGTACGGTATCGGACCTTAATATTGACCTAAAATTTTTAAATTGGACCACGTATTATATTACAGGGTGATAGCGTACCCTACCACGGAAAATAATTATAGGTCTATTAGGGGGTACACAGAGTGACCCTAAAGTTTACTATGTATGCCTATGCGAAATAGAGTGTTCTGAGAAGCTTAAAATGAAGAAATAAGCGTTCTAAAATGCTTTAAAAATTCAAAGACATCTTTCAATGGTTAACTAACGCAAGGCGCAATATCAGACCTTAATATTGACCCATAATATTTAAATTGGCCCAGGTATTATATTACAGGGTAATAGTGTACCCTACCACAGGAAATAATTATAGGTCAATTAGGGGGTACACTATGTATATTTTAAATAGTGCATTAAAACAAGGAAATTCGAAGACACTTTTCTATGTTAACTAACGGCACGGTATCGGACCTTAATATTGACCTATAATTTTAAAATTGGACCACGTATTATATTACAGGATTATAGTGTCCCCTAAAACAGGAAATAGTTATATGTCAATTAGGGGGTACACAGCGTGACCCTAAAGTTTATTATGTATGCCTTTGCGAAATAGAGTGTTCTGAGAAGCTTAAAATGAAGAGATAAGCGTTCTAAAATGCTTTAAAAATTCAAAAACATCTTTCAATGGTTAACTAACGCAAGGCGCGATATCAGACCTTAATATGGAACCATAATATTTAAATTGGACCAGGTAATTATATTACAGGGTAATAGTGTACCCTACAACAGGAAATAATTATAGGTCAATTAGGGGGTACACAGCGTGACCCTAAAGTTTACTATGTATGCCTATGCGAAATAGAGTGTTCTGAGAAGCTTAAAATGAAGAAATAAGCGTTCTAAAATGCTTAAAAATTCAAAGACATCTTTCAATGGTTAACTAACGCAAGGCGCAATATCACAGACCTTAATATTGCCCCATAATATTTAAATTGGACCAGGTATTATATTACAGGGTAATAGTGTACCCTACCACAGGAAATAATTATAGGTCAATTAGATGGTACACAGCGTGACCCTAAAGTTTACTATGTATGCCTATGCGAAATAAAGTGTTCTGAGAAGCTTAAATAGAGGAAATAAGCGTTCTAAAATGCTTTAAAAATTTAAAGACATTTTTCTATGTTAACTAACGGCACGGTATCGGACCTTAATATTGACCTATAATTTTTAAATTGGACCACGTATAATATTACAGGGTAATAGTGTACCCTACCACAGGAAATAATTATAGGTCATTTAGGGGGTACACAGAGTGACCCTAAAGGTTACTATGTATGCCTATGCGAAATAAAGTGTTCTGAGAAGCTTAAAATGAAGAAATAAGCGTTCTAAAATGCTTTAAAAATTCAAAGACATCTTTCAATGGTTAACTAACGCAAGGCGCAATATCAGACCTTAATATTGACCCATAATATTTAAATTGCGACCAGGTATTATATTACAGGGTAATAGTGTACCCTACCACAGGAAATAACTATAGGTCAATTAGATGGTACACAGCGTGACCCTGAAGTTTACTATGTATGCCTATGCAAAATAAAGTGTTCTGAGAAGCTTAAAATGAGGAAATAAGCGTTCTAAAATGCTTTAAAAATTCAAAGACATTTTTCTATGTTAACTAACGGCACGGTATCGGACCTTAATATTGACCCATAATATTTAAATTGGACCAGGTATTATATTACAGGGTAATAGTGTACCCTACCACAGGAAATAATTATAGGTCAATTAGGGGGTACACTATGTATATTTTAAATAGTGCATTAAAACAAGGAAATTCGAAGACACTTTTCTATGTTAACTAACGGCACGGTATCGGACCTTAATATTGACCTATAATTTTTAAATTGGACCCACGTATTATATTACAGGGTTATAGTGTACCCTACCACAGGAAATAATTATATGTCAATGAGGGGGTACACAGCGTGACCCTAAAGTTTACTAATGTATGCCTATGCGAAATAGAGTGTTCTGAGAAGCTTAAAAATAAAGAAATAAGCGTTCTAAAATGCTTTAAAAATTCAAAGACATCTTTCAATGGTTAACTAACGCAAGGCGCGATATCAGACCTTAATATGGAACCATAATATTTAAATTGGACCAGGTATTATATTACAGGGTAATAGTGTACCCTACAACAGGAAATAAATATAGGTCAATTAGGGGGTACACAGCGTGACCCTAAAGTTTACTATTTATGCCTATGCGAAATAGAGTGTTCTGAGAAGCTTAAAATGAAGAAATAAGCGTTCTAAAATGCTTTAAAAATTCAAACACATCTTTCAATGGTTAACTAACGCAAGGCGCAATATCAGACCTTAATATTGACCCATAATATTTAAATTGGACCAGGTAATTATATTACAGGGTAATAGTGTACCCTACCACAGGAAATAACTATAGGTCAATTAGATGGTACACAGCGTGACCCTAAAGTTTACTATGTATGCCTATGCAAAATAAAGTGTTCTGAGAAGCTTAAAATGAGGAAATAAGCGTTCTAAAATGCTTTAAAAATTCAAAGACATTTTTCAATGTTAACTAACGGTACGGTATCGGACCTTAATATTGACCTATAATTTTTAAATTGGACCACGTATTATATTAAAGGGTTATAGTGTACCCTACCACAGGAAATAATTAATAGGTCAATTAGGGGGTACACAGAGTGACCCTAAAGTTTACTATGTATGCCTATGCGAAATAAAGTGTTCTGAGAAGCTTAAAATGAAGAAATAAGCGTTCTAAAATGCTTCAAAAATTCAAAGACATCTTTCAATGGTTAACTAACGCAAGGCGCAATATCAGACCTTAATATTGACCCATAATATTTAAATTGGACCAGGTATTATATTACAGGGTAATAGTGTACCCTACCACAGGAAATAATTATAGGTCAATTAGGGGGTACACTATGTATATTTTAAATAGTGCATTAAAACAAGGAAATTCGAAGACACTTCTCTATGTTAACTACGGCACTGTATCGGACCTTAATATTGACCTATAATTTTTAAATTGGACCACGTATTATATTACAGGGTTATAGTGTACCCTACCACAGGAAATAATTATATGTCAATGAGGGGGTACACAGCGTGACCCTAAAGTTTACTATGTATGCCTATGCGAAATAGAGTGTTCTGAGAAGCTTAAAATAAAGAAATAAGCGTTCTAAAATGCTTTAAAAATTCAAAGACATCTTTCAATGGTTAACTAACGCAAGGCGCGATATCAGACCTTAATATGGAACCATAATATTTAAATTGGACCAGGTATTATATTACAGGGTAATAGTGTACCCTACAACAGGAAATAAATATAGGTCAATTAGGGGGGTACACAGTGTGACCCTAAAGTTTACTATTTATGCCTATGCGAAATAGAGTGTTCTGAGAAGCTTAAAATGAAGAAATAAGCGTTCTAAAATGCTTTAAAAATTCAAAGA
Organism: Parasteatoda tepidariorum; assembly: GCF_982258835.1. Lineage (NCBI taxonomy): Eukaryota > Metazoa > Arthropoda > Arachnida > Araneae > Theridiidae > Parasteatoda > Parasteatoda tepidariorum. Next base: position 16,606 of record NW_028257451.1, read on the forward strand.
CATCTTTCAATGGTTAACTAACGCAAGGCGCAATATCAGACCTTAATATTGACCCATAATATTTAAATTGGACCAGGTATTATATTACAGGGTAATAGTGTACCCTACCACAGGAAATAATTATAGGTCAATTAGATGGTACACAGCGTGACCCTAAAGTTTACTATGTATGCCTATGCAAAATAAAGTGTGTTCTGAGAAGCTTAAAATGAGGAAATAAGCGTTCTAAAATTCTTTAAAAATTCAAAGACATTTTTCTATGTTAACTAACGGTACGGTATCGGATCTTAATATTGACCTATAATTTTTAAATTGGACCACGTATTATATTACAGGGTAATAGTGTACCCTACAGCAGGAAATAATTATAGGTCAATTAGGGGGTACACAGCGTGACCCTAAAGTTTACTATGTATTCCTAAGCAAAATAAAGTGTTCTGAGAAGCTTAAAATGAGGAAATAAGCGTTCTAAAATGCTTTAAAAATTCAAAGACATTTTTCTATGTTAACTAACGGTACGGTATCGGACCTTAATATTGACCTATAATTTTTAAATTGGACCACGTATTATATTACAGGGTTATAGTGTACCCTAACCACAGGAAATAATTATAGGTCAATTAGGGGGTACACAGAGTGACCCTAAAGTTTACTATGTATGCCTATGCGAAATAAAATGTTTTGAGAAGCTTAAAATGAAGAAATAAGCGTTCTAAAATGCTTTAAAAATTCAAAGACATCTTTCAATGGTTAATCAACGCAAGGCGCGATATCAGACCTTAATATTGAAACATAATATTTAAATTGGACCAGGTATTATATTACAGGGAAATAGTGTACCCTACAGCAGGAAATAATTTTAGGTCAATTAGGGGGGTACACAGTGTGACCCTAAAGTTTACTATGTATTCCTAAGCAAAATAAAGTGTTCTGAGAAGCTTAAAATGAGGAAATAAGCGTTCTAAAATGCTTTAAAAATTCAAAGACATTTTTCTATGTTAACTAACGGTACGGTATCGGACCTTAATATTGACCTATAATTTTTAAACTGGACCACGTATTATATTACAGGGTTATAGTGTACCCTACCACTGGAAATATTTATAGGTCAATTAGGGGGTACACAGAGTGACCCTAAAGTTTACTATGTATGCCTATGAGAAATAAAGTGTTCTGAGAAGCTTAAAATGAAGAAATAAGCGTTCTAAAATGCTTTAAAAATTCAAAGACATCTTTCAATGGTTAACTAACGCAAGGCGCAATATCAGACCTTAATAATTGACCCATAATATTTAAATTGGAACCAGGTATTATATTACAGGGTAATAGTGTACCCTACCACAGGAAATAATTATAGGTCAATTAGGGGGGTACACTATGTATATTTTAAATAGTGCATTAAAACAAGGAAATTCGAAGAAACTTTTCTATGTTAACTAACGGCACGGTATCGGACCTTAATATTGACCTATAATTTTTAAATTGGACCACGTATTATATTACAGGGTTATAGTGTACCCTACCACAGGAAATAATTATATGTCAATGAGGGGGGTACACAGCGTGACCCTAAAGTTTACTATGTATGCCTATGCAAAATAAAGTGTTCTGAGAAGCTTAAAATGAGGAAATAAGCGTTCTAAAATGCTTTAAGAATTCAAAGACATTTTTCTATGTTAACTAACGGCACGGTATCGGACCTTAATATTGACCTATAATTTTTAAATTGGACCACGTATTATATTACAGGGTAATAGTGTACCCTACCACAGGAAATAATTATAAGTCATTTAGGGGGAACACAGCGTGACCCTAAATTTTACTATGTATGCCTATGCGAAATAAAATGTTTTGAGAAGCTTAAAATGAAGAAATAAGCGTTCTAAAATGCTTTAAAATTCAAAGACATCTTTCAATGGTTAATCAACGCAAGGCGCGATATCAGACCTTAATATTGACCCATAATATTTAAATTGGACCAGGTATTATATTACAGGGTAATAGTGTACCTACAGCAGGAATAATTATAGGTCAATTAGGGGGTACACAGCGTGACCCTAAAGTTTACTATGTATTCCTATGCAAAATAAAGTGTTCTGAGAAGCTTAAAATGAGGAAATAAGCGTTCTAAAATGCTTTAAAAATTCAAAGACATTTTTCTATGTTAACTAACGGTACGGTATCGGACCTTAATATTGACCTATAATTTTTAAATTGGACCACGTATTATATTACAGGGTTATAGTGTACCCTACCACAGGAAATAATTATAGGTCAATTAGGGGGTACACAGAGTGACCCTAAAGTTTACTATGTATGCCTATGCGAAATAAAGTGTTCTGAGAAGCTTAAAATGAAGAAATAAGCGTTCTAAAATGCTTCAAAAATTCAAAGACATCTTTCAATGGTTAACTAACGCAAGGCGCAATATCAGACCTTAATATTGACCCATAATATTTAAATTGGACCAGGTATTATATTACAGGGTAATAGTGTACCCTACCACAGGAAATAATTATAGGTCAATTAGGGGGTACACTATGTATATTTTAAATAGTGCATTAAAACAAGGAAATTCGAAGACACTTTTCTATGTTAACTAACGGCACGGTATCGGACCTTAATATTGACCTATAATTTTTAAATTGGACCACGTATTATATTACAGGGTTATAGTGTACCCTACCACAGGAAATAATTATATGTCAATGAGGGGGTACACAGCGTGACCCTAAAGTTTACTATGTATGCCTATGCAAAATAAAGTGTTCTGAGAAGCTTAAAATGAGGAAATAAGCGTTCTAAAATGCTTTAAAAATTGAAAGACATTTTTCTATGTTAACTAACGGCACGGTATCGGAGCTTAATACTGACCTATAATTTTTAAATTGGACCACGTATTATATTACAGGGTAATAGTGTACCCTAACACAGGAAATAATTATAGGTCATTTAGGGGGTACACAGCGTGACCCTAAATTTTACTATGTGTGCCTATGCGAAATAAAATGTTTTGAGAAGCTTAAAATGAAGAAATAAGCGTTCTAAAATGCTTTAAAAATTCAAAGACATCTTTCAATGGTTAATCAACGCATGGTGCGATATCAGACCTTAATATTGACCCATAATATTTAAATTGGACCAGGTATTATATTACAAGGTAATAGTGTACCCTACAGCAGGAAATAATTATAGGACAATTAGGGGGTACACAGTGTGACCCTAAAGTTTACTATGTATTCCTAAGCAAAATAAAGTGTTCTGAGAAGCTTAAAATGAGGAAATAAGCGTTCTAAAATGCTTTAAAAATTCAAAGACATTTTTCTATGTTAACTAACGGTACGGTATCGGACCTTAATATTGACCTATAATTTTTAAACTGGACCACGTATTATATTACAGGGTTATAGTGTACCCTACCTCTGGAAATAATTATAGGTCAATTAGGGGGTACACAGAGTGACCCTAAAGTTTACTATGTATGCCTATGCGAAATAAAGTGTTCTGAGAAGCTTAAAATGAAGAAATAAGCGTTCTAAAATGCTTTAAAAATTCAAAGACATCTTTCAATGGTTAACTAACGCAAGGCGCAATATCAGACCTTAATATTGACCCATAATATTTAAATTGGACCAGGTATTATATTACAGGGTAATAGTGTACCCTACGACAGGAAATAATTATAGGTCAATTAGGGGGTACACTATGTATATTTTAAATAGTGCATTAAAACAAGGAAATTCGAAGAAACTTTTCTATGTTAACTAACGGCACGGTATCGGACCTTAATATTGACCTATAATTTTTAAATTGGACCACGTATTATATTACAGGGTTATAGTGTACCCTACCACAGGAAATAATTATATGTCAATGAGGGGGTACACAGCGTGACCCTAAAGTTTACTATGTATGCCTATGCAAAATAAAGTGTTCTGAGAAGCTTAAAATGAGGAAATAAGCGTTCTAAAATGCTTTAAGAATTCAAAGACATTTTTCTATGTTAACTAACGCAAGGCGCAATATCAGACCTTAATATTGACCCATAATATTTAAATTGGACCAGGTATTATATTACAGGGTAATAGTGTACCCTACCACAGGAAATAATTATAGGTCAATTAGGGGGTACACTATGTATTTTTTTAATAGTGCATTAAAACAAGGAAATTCGAAGACACTTTTCTATGTTAACTAACGGCACGGTGTCGGACCTTAATATTGACCTATAATTTTTAAATTGGACTACGAATTATATTACAGGGTTATAGTGTACCCTACCACAGGAAATAATTATATGTCAATGAGGGGGTACACAGCGTGACCCTAAAGTTTACTATGTATGCATATGCGAAATAGAGTGTTCTGAGAAGCTTAAAATAAAGAAATAAGCGTTCTAAAATGCTTTAAAAATTCAAAGACATCTTTCAATGGTTAACTAACCCAAGGCGCGATATCAGACCTTAATATGGAACCATAATATTTAAATTGGACCAGGTATTATATTACAGGGTAATAGTGTACCCTACAACAGGAAATAAATATAGGTCAATTAGGGGGTACACAGCGTGACCCTAAAGTTTACTATTTATGCCTATGCGAAATAGAGTGTTCTGAGAAGCTTAAAATGAAGAAATAAGCGTTCTAAAATGCTTTAAAAATTCAAAGACATCTTTCAATGGTTAACTAACGCAAGGCGCAATATCAGACCTTAATATTGACCCATAATATTTAAATTGGACCAGGTATTATATTACAGGGTAATAGTGTACCCTACCACAGGAAATAATTATAGGTCAATTAGATGGTACACAGCGTGACCCTAAAGTTTACTATGTATGCCTATGCAAAATAAAGTGTTCTGAGAAGCTTAAAATGAGGAAATAAGCGTTCTAAAATGCTTTAAAAATTGAAAGACATTTTTCTATGTTAACTAACGGCACGGTATCGGAGCTTAATACTGACCTATAATTTTTAAATTGGACCACGTATTATATTACAGGGTAATAGTGTACCCTAACACAGGAAGTAATTATAGGTCATTTAGGGGGTACACAGCGTGACCCTAAATTTTACTATGTATGCCTATGCGATATAAAATGTTTTGAGAAGCTTAAAATGAAGAAATAAGCGTTCTAAAATGCTTTAAAAATTCAAAGACATCTTTCAATGGTTAATCAACGCAAGGCGCGATATCAGACCTTAATATTGACCCATAATATTTAAATTGGACCAGGTATTATACTACAGGGTGATAGTGTACCCTACAGAAGGAAATAATTATAGGTCAACTAGGGGGTACACAGTGTGACCCTAAAGTTTACTATGTATTCCTAAGCAAAATAAAGTGTTCTGAGAAGCTTAAAATGAGGAAATAAGCGTTCTAAAATGCTTTAAAAATTCAAAGACATTTTTCTATGTTAACTAACGGTACGGTATCGGACCTTAATATTGACCTATAATTTTTTAACTGGACCACGTATTATATTACAGGGTTATAGTGTACCCTACCACTGGAAATAATTATAGGTCAATTAGGGGGTACACAGAGTGACCCTAAAGTTTATTATGTATGCCTAAGCGAAATAAAGTGTTCTGAGAAGCTTAAAATGAAGAAATAAGCGTTCTAAAATGCTTTAAAAATTCAAAGACATCTTTCAATGCTTAACTAACGCAAGGCGCAATATCAGACCTTAATATTGACCCATAATATTTAAATTGGACCAGGTATTATATTACAGGGTAATAGTGTACCCTACCGCAGGAAATAATTATAGGTCAATTAGATGGTACACAGCGTGACCCTAAAGTTTACTATGTATGCCTATGCGAAATAAAGTGTTCTGAGAAGCTTAAAATGAGGAAATAAGCGTTCTAAAAGGCTTTAAAAATTCAAAGACATTTTTCTATGTCAACTAACGGCACGGTATCGGACCTTAATATTGACCTATAATTTTTAAATTGGACCACGTATTATATTACAAGGTAATAGTGTACCCTACCACAGGAAATAATTATAGGTCATTTAGGGGGTACACAGCGTGACCCTAAATTTTACTATGTATGCCTATGCGAAATAAAATGTTTTGAGAAGCTTAAAATGAAGAAATAAGCGTTCTAAAATGCTTTAAAATTTAAAAGACTTCTTTCAATGGTTAATCAACGCAAGGCGCGATATCGGACCTTAATATTGACCTATAATTTTTAAATTGGACCACGTATTATATTACAGAGTAATAGTGTACCCTACCACAGGAAATAATTATAGGTCAATTAGGGGGTACACAGCGTGACCCTAAATTTTACTATGTATGCCTATGCGATATAAAATGTTTTGAGAAGCTTAAAATGAAGAAATAAGCGTTCTAAAATGCTTTAAAAATTCAAAGACATCTTTCAATGGTTAATCAACGCAAGGCGCGATATCAGACCTTAATATTGACCCATAATATTTAAATTGGACCAGGTATTATACTACAGGGTAATAGTGTACCCTACAGCAGGAAATAATTATAGGTCAATTAGGGGGTACACAGTGTGACCCTAAAGTTTACTATGTATTCCTAAGCAAAATAAAGTGTTCTGAGAAGCTTAAAATGAGGAAATAAGCGTTCTAAAATGCTTTAAAAATTCAAAGACATTTTTCTATGTTAACTAACGGTACGGTATCGGACCTTAATATTGACCTATAATTTTTAAACTGGACCACGTATTATATTACAGGGTTATAGTGTACCCTACCACTGGAAATAATTATAGGTCAATTAGGGGGTACACAGAGTGACCCTAAAGTTTATTATGTATGCCTATGCGAAATAAAGTGTTCTGAGAAGCTTAAAATGAAGAAATAAGCGTTCTAAAATGCTTTAAAAATTCAAAGACATCTTTCAATGCTTAACTAACGCAAGGCGCAATATCAGACTTTAATATTGACCCATAATATTTAAATTGGACCAGGTATTATATTACAGGGTAATAGTGTACCCTACCGCAGGAAATAATTATAGGTCAATTAGATGGTACACAGCGTGACCCTAAAGTTTACTATGTATGCCTATGCGAAATAAAGTGTTCTGAGAAGCTTAAAATGAGGAAATAAGCGTTCTAAAATGCTTTAAAAATTCAAAGACATTTTTCTATGTCAACTAACGGCACGGTATCGGACCTTAATATTGACCTATAATTTTTAAATTGGACCACGTATTATATTACAAGGTAATAGTGTACCCTACCACAGGAAATAATTATAGGTCATTTAGGGGGTACACAGCGTGACCCTAAATTTTACTATGTATGCCTATGCGAAATAAAATGTTTTGAGAAGCTTAAAATGAAGAAATAAGCGTTCTAAAATGCTTTAAAATTTAAAAGACTTCTTTCAATGGTTAATCAACGCAAGGCGCGATATCGGACCTTAATATTGACCTATAATTTTTAAATTGGACCACGTATTATATTACAGGGTTATAGTGTACCCTACAGCAGGAAATAATTATAGGTCAATTAGGGGGTACACAGCGTAACCGTAAAGTTTACTATGTGTTCCTATGCAAAATAAAGTGTTCTGAGAAGCTTAAAATGAGGAAATCAGCGTTCTAAAATGCTTTAAAAATTCAAAGACATTTTTCTATGTTAACTAACGGCACGGTATCGGACCTTAATATTGACCTATAATTTTTAAATTGGACCACGTATTATATTACAGGGTAATAGTGTACCCTGAAACAGTAAATAATTATAGGTCATTTAGGGGGTTCACAGCGTGACCCTAAATTTTACTATGTATGCCTATGCGAAATAAAATGTTTTGAGAAGCTTAAAATGAAGAAAAAGCGTTCAAAAATGCTTTAAAAATTCAAAGACATCTTTCAATGGTTAACTAACGCAAGGCGCAATATCAGACCTTAATATTGACCCATAATATTTAAATTAGACCAGGTATTATATTACAGGGTAATAGTGTACCCTAACACAGGAAATAGTTATAGGTCAATTAGGGGGTACACTATGTATATTTTAAATAGTGCATTAAAACAAGGAAATTCGAAGACACTTTTCTATGTTAACTAACGGCACGGTATCGGACCTGAATATTGACCTATAATTTTTAAATTGGACCACGTATTATATTACAGGGTTATTGTGTACCCTACCACAGGAAATAATTATAGGTCAATTAGGGGATACACAGCGTGACCCTAAAGTTTACTATGTATGCCTATGCGAAATAAAGTGTTCTGAGAAGCTTAAAATGAGGAAATAAGCGTTCTAAAATGCTTTAAAAATTCAAAGACATTTTTCTATGTTAACTAACGGCACGGTATCGGACCTTAATATTGACCTATAATTTATAAATTGGACCACGTATTATATTACAGGGTAATAGTGTACCCTACCACTGGAAATAATTATAGGTCAATTAGGGGGTACACAGCGTGACCCTAAAGTTTACTATGTATGCCTATGCGAAATAAAGTGTTCTGAGAAGCTTAAAATGAGGAAAAAAGCGTTCTAAAATGCTTTAAAAATTCAAAGACATCTTTCAATGGTTAACCAACGCAATGCGCGATATCAGACCTTAATATTGACCATAATTTGCATAATATTTAAATTGGACCAGGTATTATATTACAGGGTAATAGTGTACCCTACAGCAGGAAATAATTATAGGTCAATTAGGGGTTACACAGCGTGACCCTAAAGTTTACTATGTATTCCTATGCAAAATAAAGTGTTCTGAGAAGCTTAAAATGAGGAAATAAGCGTTCTAAAATGCTTTAAAAATTCAAAGACATTTTTCTATGTTAACTAACGGTACGGTATCGGACCTTAATATTGACCTATAATTTTTAAATTGGACCACGTATTATATTACAGGGTAATAGTGTACCCTGAAACAGTAAATAATTATAGGTCATTTAGGGGGTTCACAGCGTGACCCTAAATTTTACTATGTATGCCTATGCGAAATAAAATGTTTTGAGAAGCTTAAAATGAAGAAAAAGCGTTCTAAAATGCTTTAAAAATTCAAAGACATCTTTCAATGGTTAACTAACGCAAGGCGCAATATCAGACCTTAATATTGACCCATAATATTTAAATTGGCCCAGGTATTATATTACAGGGTAATAGTGTACCCTACCACAGGAAATTATTATAGGTCAATTAGGGGGTACACTATGTATATTTTAAATAGTGCATTAAAACAAGGAAATTTGAAGACACTTTTCTATGTTAACTAACGGCACGGTATCGGACCTTAATATTGACCTATAATTTTTAAATTGGACCACGTATTATATTGCAGGGTTATAGTGTACCCTACCACAGGAAATAATTATATGTCAATTAGGGGGTACACAGCGTAACCCTAAAGTTTACTATGTATGCCTATGCGAAATAGAGTGTTCTGAGAAGCTTAAAATGAAGACGTAAGCGTTCTAAAATGCTTTAAAAATTCAAAGACATCTTTCACTGGTTAACTAACGCAAGGCGCGATATCAGACCTTAATATGGAACCATAATATTTAAATTGGACCAGGTATTATATTACAGGGTAATAGTGTACCCTACAACAGGAAATAATTATAGGTCAATTAGGGGGTACACTATGTATATTTTAAATAGTGCATTAAAACAAGGAAATTCGAAGACTCTTTTCTATGTTAACTAACGGCACGGTATCGAACCTTAATATTGACCTAAAATTTTTAAATTGGACCACGTATTATATTACAGGGTGATAGTGTTCCCTACCACGGAAAATAATTATAGGTCAATTAGGGGTACACAGCGTGACCCTAAAGTTTACTATGTATGCCTATGCGAAATAAAGTGTTCTGAGAAGCTTAAAATAAAGAAATAGCGTTCTAAAATGCTTTAAAAATTCAAAGAAATCTTTCAATGGTTAACTAACGCAAGGCGCAATATCGGACCTTAATTTTGACCCATAATATTTAAATTAGACCAGGTATTATATTACAGGGTAATAGTGTACCCTAACACAGGAAATAGTTATAGGTCAATTAGGGGGTACACTATGTATATTTTAAATAGTGCATTAAAACAAGGAAATTCGAAGACACTTTTCTATGTTAACTAACGGCACGGTATCGGACCTGAATATTGACCTATAATTTTTAAATTGGACCACGTATTATATTACAGGGTTATTGTGTACCCTACCACAGGAAATAATTATAGGTCAATTAGGGGGTACACAGCGTGACCCTAAAGTTTACTATGTATGCCTATGCGAAATAAAGTGTTCTGAGAAGCTTAAAATGAGGAAAAAAGCGTTCTAAAATGCTTTAAAAATTCAAAGACATCTTTCAATGGTTAACCAACGCAATGCGCGATATCAGACCTTAATATTGACCATAATTTGCATAATATTTAAATTGGACCAGGTATTATATTACAGGGTAATAGTGTACCCTACAGCAGGAAATAATTATAGGTCAATTAGGGGTTACACAGCGTGACCCTAAAGTTTACTATGTATTCCTATGCAAAATAAAGTGTTCTGAGAAGCTTAAAATGAGGAAATAAGCGTTCTAAAATGCTTTAAAAATTCAAAGACATTTTTCTATGTTAACTAACGGTACGGTATCGGACCTTAATATTGACCTATAATTTTTAAATTGGGCCACGTATTATATTACAGGGTAATATTGTTCCCTTCCACGGGAAATAATTATAGGTCACTTAGGGGGTACACAGCGTGACCCTAAAGTTTACTATGTATGCCTATGCGAAATAAAGTGTTCTGAGAAGCTTAAAATGAAGAAATAAGCGTTCTAAAATGCTTTAAAAATTCAAAGACATCTTTCAACGGTTAACTAACGCAAGGCGCAATATCAGACCTTAATATTGACCCATAATATTTAAATTGGCCCAGGTATTATATTACAGGGTAATAGTGTACCCTACAACAGGAAATAATTATAGGTCAATTAGGGGGTACACTATGTATATTTTAAATAGTGCATTAAAACAAGGAAATTCGAAGACTCTTTTCTATGTTAACTAACGGCACGGTATCGAACCTTAATATTGACCTAAAATTTTTAAATTGGACCACGTATTATATTACAGGGTGATAGTGTACCCTACCACGGAAAATAATTATAGGTCAATTAGGGGTACACAGCGTGACCCTAAAGTTTACTATGTATGCCTATGCGAAATAAAGTGTTCTGAGAAGCTTAAAATAAAGAAATAGCGTTCTAAAATGCTTTAAAAATTCAAAGACATCTTTCAATGGTTAACTAACGCAAGGCGCAATATCGGACCTTAATATTGACCCATAATATTTAAATTAGACCAGGTATTATATTACAGGGTAATAGTGTACCCTAACACAGGAAATAGTTATAGGTCAATTAGGGGGTACACTATGTATATTTTAAATAGTGCATTAAAACATGGAAATTCGAAGACACTTTTCTATGTTAACTAACGGCACGGTATCGGACCTTAATATTGACCTATCTTTTTTAAATTGGACCACGTATTATATTACAGGGTTATTGTGTACCCTACCACAGGAAATAATTATAGGTCAATTAGGGGATACACAGCGTGACCCTAAAGTTTACTATGTATGCCTATGCGAAATAAAGTGTTCTGAGAAGCTTAAAATGAGGAAATAAGCGTTCTAAAATGCTTTAAAAATTCAAAGACATTTTTCTATGTTAACTAACGGCACGGTTTCGGACCTTAATATTGACCTATAATTTATAAATTGGACCACGTATTATATTACAGGGTAATAGTGTACCCTACCACAGGAAATAATTATAGGTCGATTAGGGGTACACAGCGTGACCCTAAAGTTTACTATGTATGCCTATGCGAAATAAAGTGTTCTGAGAAGCTTAAAATGAGGAAAAAAGCGTTCTAAAATGCTTTAAAAATTTAAAGACATCTTTCAATGGTTAACCAACGCAAGGCGCGATATCAGACCTTAATATTGACCATAATTTGCATAATATTTAAATTGGACCAGGTATTATATTACAGGGTAATAGTGTACCCTACAGCAGGAAATAATTATAGGTCAATTAGGGGGTACACAGCGTGACCCTAAAGTTTACTATGTATTCCTATGCAAAATAAAGTGTTCTGAGAAGCTTAAAATGAGGAAATAAGCGTTCTAAAATGCTTTAAAAATTCAAAGACATTTTTCAATGTTAACTAACGGTACGGTATCGGACCTGAATATTGACCTAAAATTTTTAAATTGGACCACGTATTATATTACAGGGTTATTGTGTACCCTACCACAGGAAATAATTATAGGTCAATTAGGGGATACACAGCGTGACCCTAAAGTTTACTATGTATGCCTATGCGAAATAAAGTGTTCTGAGAAGCTTAAAATGAGGAAATAAGCGTTCTAAAATGCTTTAAAAATTCAAAGACATTTTTCTATGTTAACTAACGGCACGGTATCGGACCTTAATATTGACCTATAATTTATAAATTGGACCACGTATTATATTACAGGGTAATAGTGTACCCTACCACTGGAAATAATTATAGGTCAATTAGGGGGTACACAGCGTGACCCTAAAGTTTACTATGTATGCCTATGCGAAATAAAGTGTTCTGAGAAGCTTAAAATGAGGAAAAAAGCGTTCTAAAATGCTTTAAAAATTCAAAGACATCTTTCAATGGTTAACCAACGCAATGCGCGATATCAGACCTTAATATTGACCATAATTTGCATAATATTTAAATTGGACCAGGTATTATATTACAGGGTAATAGTGTACCCTACAGCAGGAAATAATTATAGGTCAATTAGGGGTTACACAGCGTGACCCTAAAGTTTACTATGTATTCCTATGCAAAATAAAGTGTTCTGAGAAGCTTAAAATGAGGAAATAAGCGTTCTAAAATGCTTTAAAAATTCAAAGACATTTTTCTATGTTAACTAACGGTACGGTATCGGACCTTAATATTGACCTATAATTTTTAAATTGGGCCACGTATTATATTACAGGGTAATATTGTTCCCTTCCACGGGAAATTATTATAGGTCACTTAGGGGGTACACAGCGTGACCCTAAAGTTTACTATGTATGCCTATGCGAAATAAAGTGTTCTGAGAAGCTTAAAATGAAGAAATAAGCGTTCTAAAATGCTTTAAAAATTCAAAGACATCTTTCAACGGTTAACTAACGCAAGGCGCAATATCAGACCTTAATATTGACCCATAATATTTAAATTGGCCCAGGTATTATATTACAGGGTAATAGTGTACCCTACAACAGGAAATAATTATAGGTCAATTAGGGGGTACACTATGTATATTTTAAATAGTGCATTAAAACAAGGAAATTCGAAGACTCTTTTCTATGTTAACTAACGGCACGGTATCGAACCTTAATATTGACCTAAAATTTTTAAATTGGACCACGTATTATATTACAGGGTGATAGTGTACCCTACCACGGAAAATAATTATAGGTCAATTAGGGGTACACAGCGTGACCCTAAAGTTTACTATGTATGCCTATGCGAAATAAAGTGTTCTGAGAAGCTTAAAATAAAGAAATAGCGTTCTAAAATGCTTTAAAAATTCAAAGACATCTTTCAATGGTTAACTAACGCAAGGCGCAATATCGGACCTTAATATTGACCCATAATATTTAAATTAGACCAGGTATTATATTACAGGGTAATAGTGTACCCTAACACAGGAAATAGTTATAGGTCAATTAGGGGGTACACTATGTATATTTTAAATAGTGCATTAAAACATGGAAATTCGAAGACACTTTTCTATGTTAACTAACGGCACGGTATCGGACCTTAATATTGACCTATCTTTTTTAAATTGGACCACGTATTATATTACAGGGTTATTGTGTACCCTACCACAGGAAATAATTATAGGTCAATTAGGGGATACACAGCGTGACCCTAAAGTTTACTATGTATGCCTATGCGAAATAAAGTGTTCTGAGAAGCTTAAAATGAGGAAATAAGCGTTCTAAAATGCTTTAAAAATTCAAAGACATTTTTCTATGTTAACTAACGGCACGGTTTCGGACCTTAATATTGACCTATAATTTATAAATTGGACCACGTATTATATTACAGGGTAATAGTGTACCCTACCACAGGAAATAATTATAGGTCGATTAGGGGTACACAGCGTGACCCTAAAGTTTACTATGTATGCCTATGCGAAATAAAGTGTTCTGAGAAGCTTAAAATGAGGAAAAAAGCGTTCTAAAATGCTTTAAAAATTCAAAGACATCTTTCAATGGTTAACCAACGCAAGGCGCGATATCAGACCTTAATATTGACCATAATTTGCATAATATTTAAATTGGACCAGGTATTATATTACAGGGTAATAGTGTACCCTACAGCAGGAAATAATTATAGGTCAATTAGGGGGTACACAGCGTGACCCTAAAGTTTACTATGTATTCCTATGCAAAATAAAGTGTTCTGAGAAGCTTAAAATGAGGAAATAAGCGTTCTAAAATGCTTTAAAAATTCAAAGACATTTTTCAATGTTAACTAACGGTACGGTATCGGACCTGAATATTGACCTAAAATTTTTAAATTGGACCACGTATTATATTACAGGGTTATTGTGTACCCTACCACAGGAAATAATTATAGGTCAATTAGGGGATACACAGCGTGACCCTAAAGTTTACTATGTATGCCTATGCGAAATAAAGTGTTCTGAGAAGCTTAAAATGAGGAAATAAGCGTTCTAAAATGCTTTAAAAATTCAAAGACATTTTTCTATGTTAACTAACGGCACGGTATCGGACCTTAATATTGACCTATAATTTATAAATTGGACCACGTATTATATTACAGGGTAATAGTGTACCCTACCACTGGAAATAATTATAGGTCAATTAGGGGGTACACAGCGTGACCCTAAAGTTTACTATGTATGCCTATGCGAAATAAAGTGTTCTGAGAAGCTTAAAATGAGGAAAAAAGCGTTCTAAAATGCTTTAAAAATTCAAAGACATCTTTCAATGGTTAACCAACGCAATGCGCGATATCAGACCTTAATATTGACCATAATTTGCATAATATTTAAATTGGACCAGGTATTATATTACAGGGTAATAGTGTACCCTACAGCAGGAAATAATTATAGGTCAATTAGGGGTTACACAGCGTGACCCTAAAGTTTACTATGTATTCCTATGCAAAATAAAGTGTTCTGAGAAGCTTAAAATGAGGAAATAAGCGTTCTAAAATGCTTTAAAAATTCAAAGACATTTTTCTATGTTAACTAACGGTACGGTATCGGACCTTAATATTGACCTATAATTTTTAAATTGGGCCACGTATTATATTACAGGGTAATATTGTTCCCTTCCACGGGAAATAATTATAGGTCACTTAGGGGGTACACAGCGTGACCCTAAAGTTTACTATGTATGCCTATGCGAAATAAAGTGTTCTGAGAAGCTTAAAATGAAGAAATAAGCGTTCTAAAATGCTTTAAAAATTCAAAGACATCTTTCAACGGTTAACTAACGCAAGGCGCAATATCAGACCTTAATATTGACCCATAATATTTAAATTGGCCCAGGTATTATATTACAGGGTAATAGTGTACCCTACAACAGGAAATAATTATAGGTCAATTAGGGGGTACACTATGTATATTTTAAATAGTGCATTAAAACAAGGAAATTCGAAGACTCTTTTCTATGTTAACTAACGGCACGGTATCGAACCTTAATATTGACCTAAAATTTTTAAATTGGACCACGTATTATATTACAGGGTGATAGTGTACCCTACCACGGAAAATAATTATAGGTCAATTAGGGGTACACAGCGTGACCCTAAAGTTTACTATGTATGCCTATGCGAAATAAAGTGTTCTGAGAAGCTTAAAATAAAGAAATAGCGTTCTAAAATGCTTTAAAAATTCAAAGACATCTTTCAATGGTTAACTAACGCAAGGCGCAATATCGGACCTTAATATTGACCCATAATATTTAAATTAGACCAGGTATTATATTACAGGGTAATAGTGTACCCTAACACAGGAAATAGTTATAGGTCAATTAGGGGGTACACTATGTATATTTTAAATAGTGCATTAAAACATGGAAATTCGAAGACACTTTTCTATGTTAACTAACGGCACGGTATCGGACCTTAATATTGACCTATCTTTTTTAAATTGGACCACGTATTATATTACAGGGTTATTGTGTACCCTACCACAGGAAATAATTATAGGTCAATTAGGGGATACACAGCGTGACCCTAAAGTTTACTATGTATGCCTATGCGAAATAAAGTGTTCTGAGAAGCTTAAAATGAGGAAATAAGCGTTCTAAAATGCTTTAAAAATTCAAAGACATTTTTCTATGTTAACTAACGGCACGGTTTCGGACCTTAATATTGACCTATAATTTATAAATTGGACCACGTATTATATTACAGGGTAATAGTGTACCCTACCACAGGAAATAATTATAGGTCAATTAGGGGGTACACAGCGTGACCCTAAAGTTTACTATGTATGCCTATGCGAAATAAAGTGTTCTGAGAAGCTTAAAATGAGGAAAAAAGCGTTCTAAAATGCTTTAAAAATTCAAAGACATCTTTCAATGGTTAACCAACGCAAGGCGCGATATCAGACCTTAATATTGACCATAATTTGCATAATATTTAAATTGGACCAGGTATTATATTACAGGGTAATAGTGTACCCTACCACAGGAAATAATTATAGGTCAATTAGGGGGTACACTATGTATATTTTAAAAAGTGCATTAAAACAAGGAAATACGAAGACACTTTTCTATGTTAACTAACGGCGCGGTATCGGACCTTAATATTGACCTATAATTTTTAAATTGGACCACGTATTATATTACAGGGTTATAGTGTACCCTAAAACAGGAAATAATTATAGGTCAATTAGGGGGTACACAGAGTGACCCTTAAGTTTACTATGTATGCCTATGCGAAAAAGAGTGTTCTGAGAAGCTTAAAAGGAAGAAATAAGCGTTCTAAAATGCTTTAAAAATTCAAAGACATCTTTCAATGGTTAACTAACGCAAGGCGCAATATCAGACCTTAATATTGACCCATAATATTTAAATTGCACCAGGTATTATATTACAGGGTAATAGTGAACCCTAACACAGGAAATAATTATAGGTCAATTAGATGGTACACAGCGTGACCCTAAAGTTTACTATGTATGCCTATGCGAAATAAAGTGTTCTGAGAAGCTTAAAATGAGGAAATAAGCGTTCTAAAATGCTTTAAAAATTCAAAGACATTTTTCTATGTTAACTAACGGCACGGTATCGGACCTTAATATTGACCTATAATTTTTAAATTGGACCACGTATTATATTACAGGGTAATAGTGTACCCTACCACAGGAAATAATTATAGGTCATTTAGGGGGTACACAGCGTGACCCTAAATTTTACTATGTATGCCTATGCGAAATAAAATGTTTTGAGAAGCTTAAAATGAAGAAAAAGCGTTCTAAAATTCTTTAAAAATTCAAAGACATCTTTCAATGGTTAACTAACGCAAGGCGCGATATCAGACCTTAATATGGAACCATAATATTTAAATTGGACCAGGTATTATATTACAGGGTAATAGTGTACCCTACAACAGGAAATAATTATAGGTCAATAAGGGGGTACACTATGTATATTTTAAATAGTGCATTAAAACAAGGAAATTCGAAGACTCTTTTCTACGTTAACTAACGGCACGGTATCGACCTTAATATTGACCTAAAATTTTTAAATTGGACCACGTATTATATTACAGGGTAATAGTGTACCCTACCACAGAAAATAATTATAGGTCATTTAGGGGGTACACAGCGTGACCCTAAATTTTACTGTATGCATATGCGAAATAGAGTGTTCTGAGAAGCTTAAAATGAAGAAATAAGCGTTCTAAAATGCTTTAAAAATTCAAAGACATCTTTCAATGGTTAACTAACGCAAGGCGCAATATCAGACCTTAATATTAACCCATAATATTTAAATTGGACCAGGTATTATATTACAGGGTAATAGTGTACCCTACCACAGGAAATAATTATAGGTCAATTAGGGGGTACACAGTGTGACCCTAAAGTTTACTATGTATTCCTATGCAAAATAAAGTGTTCTGAGAAGCTTAAAATGAAGAAATAAGCGTTCTAAAATGCTTTAAAAATTCAAAGACATCTTTCAATGGTTAACTAACGCAAGGCGCAATATCAGACCTTAATATTGACCCATAATATTTAAATTGGACCAGGTATTATATTACAGGGTAATAGTGTACCCTACCACAGGAAATAACTATAGGTCAATTAGATGGTACACAGCGTGACCCTAAAGTTTACTATGTATGCCTATGCAAAATAAAGTGTTCTGAGAAGCTTAAAATGAGGAAATAAGCGTTCTAAAATGCTTTAAGAATTCAAAGACATTTTTCTATGTTAACTAACGGCACGGTATCGGACCTTAATATTGACCTATAATTTTTAAATTGGACCACGTATTATATTACAGGGTAATAGTGTACCCTACCACAGGAAATAATTATAGGTCATTTAGGGGGTACACAGCGTGACCCTAAATTTTACTATGTATGCCTATGCGAAATAAAATGTTTTGAGAAGCTTGAAATGAAGAAAAAGCGTTCTAAAATTCTTTAAAAATTCAAAGACATCTTTCAATGGTTAACTAACGCAAGGCGCAATATCAGACCTTAATATGGAACCATAATATTTAAATTGGACCAGGTATTATATTACAGGGTAATAGTGTTCCCTACCACAGGAAATAATTATAGGTCAATTAGGGGGTACACTATGTATATTTTAAATAGTGCATTAAAACAAGGAAATTCGAAGACACTTTTCTATGTTAACTAACGGCACGGTATCGGACCTTAATATTGACCTATAATATTTAAATTGGACCAGGTATTATATTACAGGGTAATAGTGTTCCCTACCACAGGAAATAATTATAGGTCAATTAGGGGGTACACTATGTATATTTTAAATAGTGCATTAAAACAAGGAAATTCGAAGACTCTTTTCTACGTTAACTAACGGCACGGTATCGAATCTTAATATTGACCTAAAATTTTTAAATTGGACCACGTATTATATTACAGGGTAATAGTGTACCCTACCACAGAAAATAATTATAGGTCATTTAGGGGGTACACAGCGTGACCCTAAATTTTACTGTATGCATATGCGAAATAGAGTGTTCTGAGAAGCTTAAAATGAAGAAATAAGCGTTCTAAAATGCTTTAAAAATTCAAAGACATCTTTCAATGGTTAACTAACGCAAGGCGCAATATCAGACCTTAATATTGACCCATAATATTTAAATTGGACCAGGTATTATATTACAGGGTAATAGTGTACCCTACCACAGGAAATAATTATAGGTCAATTAGGGGGTACACAGTGTGACCCTAAAGTTTACTATGTATTCCTATGCAAAATAAAGTGTTCTGAGAAGCTTAAAATGAAGAAATAAGCGTTCTAAAATGCTTTAAAAATTCAAAGACATCTTTCAATGGTTAACTAACGCAAGGCGCAATATCAGACCTTAATATTGACCCATAATATTTAAATTGGACCAGGTATTATATTACAGGGTAATAGTGTACCCTACCACAGGAAATAACTATAGGTCAATTAGATGGTACACAGCGTGACCCTAAAGTTTACTATGTATGCCTATGCAAAATAAAGTGTTCTGAGAAGCTTAAAATGAGGAAATAAGCGTTCTAAAATGCTTTAAGAATTCAAAGACATTTTTCTATGTTAACTAACGGCACGGTATCGGACCTTAATATTGACCTATAATTTTTAAATTGGACCACGTATTATATTACAGGGTAATAGTGTACCCTACCACAGGAAATAATTATAGGTCATTTAGGGGGTACACAGCGTGACCCTAAATTTTACTATGTATGCCTATGCGAAATAAAATGTTTTGAGAAGCTTAAAATGAAGAAATAAGCGTTCTAAAATGCTTTAAAAATTCAAAGACATCTTTCAATGGTTAATCAACGCAAAGCGCGATATCAGACCTTAATATTGACCCATAATATTTAAATTGGACCAGGTATTATATTACAGGGTAATAGTGTACCCTACAGCAGGAAGGAAATAATTATAGGTCAATTAGGGGGTACACTATGTATATTTTAAATAGTGCATTAAAACAAGGAAATTCGAAGACACTTTTCTATGTTAACTAACGGCACGGTATCGGACCTTAATATTGACCTATAATTTTTAAATTGGACCACGTATTATATTACAGGGTTATAGTGTTCCCTACCACAGGAAATAATTATATGTCAATTAGGGGGTACACAGCGTGACCCTAAAGTTTACTATGTATGCCTATGCGAAATACAGTGTTCTGAGAAGCTTAAAATAAAGAAATAAGCGTTCTAAAATGCTTTAAAAATTCAAAGACATCTTTCAATGGTTAACTAACGCAAGGCGCGATATCAGACCTTAATATGGAACCATAATATTTAAATTGGACCAGGTATTTTATTACAGGGTAATAGTGTACCCTACAACAGGAAATAATTATAGGTCAATTAGGGGGTACACTATGTGTATTTTAAATAGTGCATTAAAACAAGGAAATACGAAGACACTTTTCTATGTTAACTAACGGCACGGTATCGGACTTTAATATTGACCTATAATTTTTAAATTGGACCACGTATTATATTACAGGGTTATAGTGTACCCTACCACAGGAAATAATTATAGGTCAATTAGGGGGTACACAGAGTGACCCTTAAGTTTACTATGTATGCCTATGCGAAATAGAGTGTTCTGAGAAGCTTAAAATGAAGAAATAAGCGTTTTAAAATGCTTCAAAAATTCAAAGACATCTTTCAATGGTTAACTAACGCAAGGCGCAATATCAGACCTTAATATTGACCCATAATATTTAAATTGGCCCAGGTATTATATTACAGGGTAATAGTGTACCCTAATACAGGAAATTATTATAGGTCAATTAGGGGGTACACTATGTATATTTTAAATAGTGCATTAAAACAAGGAAATTCGAAGACACTTTTCTATGTTAACTAACGGCACGGTATCGGACCTTAATATTGACTTATAATTTTTAAATTGGACCACGTATTATATTGCAGGGTTATAGTGTACCCTACCACAGGAAATAATTATATGTCAATTAGGGGGTACACAGCGTAACCCTAAAGTTTACTATGTATGCCTATGCGAAATAGAGTGTTCTGAGAAGCTTAAAATGAAGAAGTAAGCGTTCTAAAATGCTTTAAAAATTCAAAGACATCTTTCAATGGTTAACTAACGCAAGGCGCGATATCAGACCTTAATATGGAACCATAATATTTAAATTGGACCAGGTATTATATTACAGGGTAATAGTGTACCCTACAACAGGAAATAATTATAGGTCAATTAGGGGGTACACTATGTATATTTTAAATAGTGCATTAAAACAAGGAAATTCGAAGACACTTTTCTATGTTAACTAACGGCACGGTATCGGACCTTAATATTGACCTATAATTTTTAAATTGGACCACGTATTATATTACAGGGTTATTGTGTACCCTACCACAGGAAATAATTATAGGTCATTTAGGGGATACACAGCGTGACCCTAAAGTTTACTATGTATGCCTATGCGAAATAAAGTGTTCTGAGAAGCTTAAAATGAGGAAAAAAGCGTTCTAAAATGCTTTAAAAATTCAAAGGCATCTTTCAATGGTTAACCAACGCAAGGCGCGATATCAGACCTTAATATTGACCATAATTTGCATAATATTTAAATTGGACCAGGTATTATATTACAGGGTAATAGTGTACCCTACAGCAGGAAATAATTATAGGTCAATTAGGGGGTACACAGCGTGACCCTAAAGTTTACTATGTATTCCTATGCAAAATAAAGTGTTCTGAGAAGCTTAAAATGAGGAAATAAGCGTTCTAAAATGCTTTAAAAATTCAAAGACATTTTTCAATGTTAACTAACGGTACGGTATCGGACCTTAATATTGACCTATAATTTTTAAATTGGGCCACGTATTATATTACAGGGTAATATTGTTCCCTTCCACGGGAAATAATTATAGGTCACTTAGGGGGTACACAGCGTGACCCTAAAGTTTACTATGTATGCCTATGCGAAATAAAGTGTTCTGAGAAGCTTAAAATGAAGAAATAAGCGTTCTAAAATGCTTTAAAAATTCAAAGACATCTTTCAACTTTTAACTAACGCAAGGCGCAATATCAGACCTTAATATTGACCCATAATATTTAAATTGGCCTAGGTATTATATTACAGGGTAATAGTGTACCCTACCACAGGAAATAATTATAGGTCAATTAGGGGGTACACTATGTATATTTTAAATAGTGCATTAAAAGAAGGAAATTCGAAGTCACTTTTCTATGTTAACTAACGGCACGGTATCGGACCTTAATATTGAGCTATAATTTTTAAATTGGACCACGTATTATATTACAGGGTAATATTGTTCCCTACCACGGGAAATAATTATAGGTCACTTAGGGGGTACACAGCATGACCCTAAAGTTTACTATGTATGCCTATGCGAAATAGAGTGTTCTGAGAAGCTTAAAATAAAAAAATAAGCGTTCTAAAATGCTTTAAAAATTCAAAGACATCTTTCAATGGTTAACTAACGCAAGGCGCAATATCAGACCTTAATATTGACCCATAATATTTAAATTAGACCAGGTATTATATTACAGGGTAATAGTGTACCCTACCACAGGAAATAATTATAGTTCAATTAGGGGGTACACTATGTATATTTTAAAAAGTGCATTAAAACAAGGAAATACGAAGACACTTTTCTATGTTAACTAACAGCGCGGTATCGGACCTTAATATTGACCTATAATTTTTAAATTGGACCACGTATTATATTACAGGGTTATAGTGTACCCTAAAACAGGAAATAATTATAGGTCAATTAGGGGGTACACAGAGTGACCCTTAAGTTTACTATGTATGCCTATGCGAAAAAGAGTGTTCTGAGAAGCTTAAAATGAAGAAATAAGCGTTCTAAAATGCTTTAAAAATTCAAAGACATCTTTCAATGGTTAACTAACGCAAGGCGCAATATCAGACCTTAATATTGACCCATAATATTTAAATTGCACCAGGTATTATATTACAGGGTAATAGTGAACCCTAACACAGGAAATAATTATAGGTCAATTAGATGGTACACAGCGTGACCCTAAAGTTTACTATGTATGCCTATGCGAAATAAAGTGTTCTGAGAAGCTTAAAATGAGGAAATAAGCGTTCTAAAATGCTTTAAAAATTCAAAGACATTTTTCTATGTTAACTAACGGCACGGTATCGGACCTTAATATTGACCTATAATTTTTAAATTGGACCACGTATTATATTACAGGGTAATAGTGTACCCTACCACAGGAAATAATTATAGGTCATTTAGGGGGTACACAGCGTGACCCTAAATTTTACTATGTATGCCTATGCGAAATAAAATGTTTTGAGAAGCTTAAAATGAAGAAAAAGCGTTCTAAAATGCTTTAAAAATTCAAAGACATCTTTCAATGGTTAACTAACGCAAGGCGCAATATCAGACCTTAATATGGAACCATAATATTTAAATTGGACCAGGTATTATATTACAGGGTAATAGTGTTCCCTACCACAGGAAATAATTATAGGTCAATTAGGGGGTACACTATGTATATTTTAAATAGTGCATTAAAACAAGGAAATTCGAAGACACTTTTTCTATGTTAACTAACGGCACGGTATCGGACCTTAATATTGACCTATAATTTTTAAATTGGACCACGTATTATATTACAGGGTTATAGTTTACGCTACCACAGGAAATATTTATATGTCAATTAGGGGGTACACAGCGTGACCCTAAAGTTTACTATGTATGCCTATGCGAAATAGAGTGTTCTGAGAAGCTTAAAATGAAGAAGTAAGCGTTCTAAAATGCTTTAAAAATTCAAAGACATCTTTCAATGGTTAACTAACGCAAGGCGCGATATCAGACCTTAATATGGAACCATAATATTTAAATTGGACCAGGTATTATATTACAGGGTAATAGTGTACCCTACAACAGGAAATAATTATAGGTCAATAAGGGGGTACACTATGTATATTTTAAATAGTGCATTAAAACAAGGAAATTCGAAGACTCTTTTCTACGTTAACTAACGGCACGGTATCGAACCTTAATATTGACCTAAAATTTTTAAATTGGACCACGTATTATATTACAGGGTAATAGTGTACCCTACCACAGGAAATAATTATAGGTCATTTAGAGGGTACACAGCGTGACCCTAAATTTTACTGTATGCATATGCGAAATAGAGTGTTCTGAGAAGCTTAAAATGAAGAAATAAGCGTTCTAAAATGCTTTAAAAATTCAAAGACATCTTTCAATGGTTAACTAACGCAAGGCGCAATATCAGACCTTAATATTGACCCATAATATTTAAATTGGACCAGGTATTATATTACAGGGTAATAGTGTACCCTACCACAGGAAATAATTATAGGTCAATTAGGGGGTACACAGTGTGACCCTAAAGTTTACTATGTATTCCTATGCAAAATAAAGTGTTCTGAGACGCTTAAAATGAAGAAATAAGCGTTCTAAAATGCTTTAAAAATTCAAAGACATCTTTCAATGGTTAACTAACGCAAGGCGCAATATCAGACCTTAATATTGACCCATAATATTTAAATTGGACCAGGTATTATATTACAGGGTAATAGTGTACCCTACCACAGGAAATAACTATAGGTCAATTAGATGGTACACAGCGTGACCCTAAAGTTTACTATGTATGCCTATGCAAAATAAAGTGTTCTGAGAAGCTTAAAATGAGGAAATAAGCGTTCTAAAATGCTTTAAGAATTCGAAAGACATTTTTCTATGTTAACTAACGGCACGGTATCGGACCTTAATATTGACCTATAATTTTTAAATTGGACCACGTATTATATTACAGGGTAATAGTGTACCCTACCACAGGAAATAATTATAGGTCATTTAGGGGGTACACAGCGTGACCCTAAATTTTACTATGTATGCCTATGCGAAATAAAATGTTTTTAGAAGCTTAAAATGAAGAAATAAGCGTTCTAAAATGCTTTAAAAATTCAAAGACATCTTTCAATGGTTAATCAACGCAAGGCGCGATATCAGACCTTAATATTGACCCATAATATTTAAATTGGACCAGGTATTATATTACAGGGTAATAGTGTACCCTACAGCAGGAAGGAAATAATTATAGGTCAATTAGGGGGTACACTATGTATATTTTAAATAGTGCATTAAAACAAGGAAATTCGAAGACACTTTTCTATGTTAACTAACGGCACGGTATCGGACCTTAATATTGACCTATATTTTTTAAATTGGACCACGTATTATATTACAGGGTTATAGTGTTCCCTACCACAGGAAATAATTATATGTCAATTAGGGGGTACACAGCGTGACCCTAAAGTTTACTATGTATGCCTATGCGAAATACAGTGTTCTGAGAAGCTTAAAATAAAGAAATAAGCGTTCTAAAATGCTTTAAAAATTCAAAGACATCTTTCAATGGTTAACTAACGCAAGGCGCGATATCAGACCTTAATATGGAACCATAATATTTAAATTGGACCAGGTATTTTATTACAGGGTAATAGTGTACCCTACAACAGGAAATAATTATAGGTCAATTAGGGGGTACACTATGTGTATTTTAAATAGTGCATTAAAACAAGAAAATACGAAGACACTTTTCTATGTTAACTAACGGCACGGTATCGGACTTTAATATTGACCTATAATTTTTAAATTGGACCACGTATTATATTACAGGGTTATAGTGTACCCTACCACAGGAAATAATTATAGGTCAATTAGGGGGTACACAGAGTGACCCTTAAGTTTACTATGTATGCCTATGCGAAATAGAGTGTTCTGAGAAGCTTAAAATGAAGAAATAAGCGTTCTAAAATGCTTCAAAAATTCAAAGACATCTTTCAATGGTTAACCAACGCAAGGCGCGATATCAGACCTTAATATGGAACCATAATATTTAAATTGGACCAGGTATTATATTACAGGGTAATAGTGTACCCTACAACAGGAAATAATTATAGGTCAATAAGGGGGTACACTATGTATATTTTAAATAGTGCATTAAAACAAGGAAATTCGAAGACTCTTTTCTACGTTAACTAACGGCACGGTATCGAACCTTAATATTGACCTAAAATTTTTAAATTGGACCACGTATTATATTACAGGGTAATAGTGTACCCTACCACAGGAAATAATTATAGGTCATTTAGAGGGTACACAGCGTGACCCTAAATTTTACTGTATGCATATGCGAAATAGAGTGTTCTGAGAAGCTTAAAATGAAGAAATAAGCGTTCTAAAATGCTTTAAAAATTCAAAGACATCTTTCAATGGTTAACTAACGCAAGGCGCAATATCAGACCTTAATATTGACCCATAATATTTAAATTGGACCAGGTATTATATTACAGGGTAATAGTGTACCCTACCACAGGAAATAATTATAGGTCAATTAGGGGGTACACAGTGTGACCCTAAAGTTTACTATGTATTCCTATGCAAAATAAAGTGTTCTGAGACGCTTAAAATGAAGAAATAAGCGTTCTAAAATGCTTTAAAAATTCAAAGACATCTTTCAATGGTTAACTAACGCAAGGCGCAATATCAGACCTTAATATTGACCCATAATATTTAAATTGGACCAGGTATTATATTACAGGGTAATAGTGTACCCTACCACAGGAAATAACTATAGGTCAATTAGATGGTACACAGAGTGACCCTAAAGTTTACTATGTATGCCTATGCAAAATAAAGTGTTCTGAGAAGCTTAAAATGAGGAAATAAGCGTTCTAAAATGCTTTAAGAATTCAAAGACATTTTTCTATGTTAACTAACGGCACGGTATCGGACCTTAATATTGACCTATAACTTTTAAATTGGACCACGTATTATATTACAGGGTAATAGTGTACCCTACCACAGGAAATAATTATAGGTCATTTAGGGGGTACACAGCGTGACCCTAAATTTTACTATGTATGCCTATGCGAAATAAAATGTTTTTAGAAGCTTAAAATGAAGAAATAAGCGTTCTAAAATGCTTTAAAAATTCAAAGACATCTTTCAATGGTTAATCAACGCAAGGCGCGATATCAGACCTTAATATTGACCCATAATATTTAAATTGGACCAGGTATTATATTACAGGGTAATAGTGTACCCTACAGCAGGAAGGAAATAATTATAGGTCAATTAGGGGGTACACTATGTATATTTTAAATAGTGCATTAAAACAAGGAAATTCGAAGACACTTTTCTATGTTAACTAACGGCACGGTATCGGACCTTAATATTGACCTATAATTTTTAAATTGGACCACGTATTATATTACAGGGTTATAGTGTTCCCTACCACAGGAAATAATTATATGTCAATTAGGGGGTACACAGCGTGACCCTAAAGTTTACTATGTATGCCTATGCGAAATACAGTGTTCTGAGAAGCTTAAAATAAAGAAATAAGCGTTCTAAAATGCTTTAAAAATTCAAAGACATCTTTCAATGGTTAACTAACGCAAGGCGCGATATCAGACCTTAATATGGAACCATAATATTTAAATTGGACCAGGTATTTTATTACAGGGTAATAGTGTACCCTACAACAGGAAATAATTATAGGTCAATTAGGGGGTACACTATGTGTATTTTAAATAGTGCATTAAAACAAGAAAATACGAAGACACTTTTCTATGTTAACTAACGGCACGGTATCGGACTTTAATATTGACCTATAATTTTTAAATTGGACCACGTATTATATTACAGGGTTATAGTGTACCCTACCACAGGAAATAATTATAGGTCAATTAGGGGGTACACAGAGTGACCCTTAAGTTTACTATGTATGCCTATGCGAAATAGAGTGTTCTGAGAAGCTTAAAATGATGAAATAAGCGTTCTAAAATGCTTCAAAAATTCAAAGACATCTTTCAATGGTTAACCAACGCAAGGCGCGATATCAGACCTTAATATTGACCCATATTATTTAAATTGGACCAGGTATTATATTACAGGGAAATAGTGTACCCTACAGCAGGAAATAATTATAGGTCAATTAGGGGGTACACAGCGTAACCGTAAAGTTTACTATGTATTCCTATGCAAAATAAAGTGTTCTGAGAAGCTTAAAATGAGGAATAAGCGTTCTAAAATGCTTTAAAAATTCAAAGACATTTTTCTATGTTAACTAACGGCACGGTATCGGACCTTAATATTGACCTATAATTTTTAAATTGGACCACGTATTATATTACAGGGTAATAGTGTACCCTACCACAGTAAATAATTATAGGTCATTTAGGGGGTTCACAGCGTGACCCTAAATTTTACTATGTATGCCTATGCGAAATAAAATGTTTTGAGAAGCTTAAAATGAAGAAAAAGCGTTCTAAAATGCTTTAAAAATTCAAAGACATCTTTCAATGGTTAACTAACGCAAGGCGCAATATCAGACCTTAATATTGACCCATAATATTTAAATTGGCCCAGGTATTATATTACAGGGTAATAGTGTACCCTAATACAGGAAATTATTATAGGTCAATTAGGGGGTACACTATGTATATTTTAAATAGTGCATTAAAACAAGGAAATTCGAAGACACTTTTCTATGTTAACTAACGGCACGGTATCGGACCTTAATATTGACCTATAATTTTTAAATTGGACCACGTATTATATTGCAGGGTTATAGTGTACCCTACCTCAGGAAATAATTATATGTCAATTAGGGGGTACACAGCGTAACCCTAAAGTTTACTATGTATACCTATGCGAAATAGAGTGTTCTGAGAAGCTTAAAATGAAGAAGTAAGCGTTCTAAAATGCTTTAAAAATTCAAAGACATCTTTCAATGGTTAACTAACGCAAGGCGCGATATCAGACCTTAATATGGAACCATAATATTTAAATTGGACCAGGTATTATATTACAGGGTAATAGTGTACCCTACAACAGGAAATAATTATAGGTCAATTAGGGGGTACACTATGTATATTTTAAATAGTGCATTAAAACAAGGAAATTCGAAGACACTTTTCTATGTTAACTAACGGCACGGTATCGGACCTTAATATTGACCTATAATTTATAAATTGGACCACGTATTATATTACAGGGTAATAGTGTACCCTACCACAGGAAATAATTATAGGTCAATTAGGGGGTACACAGCGTGACCCTAAAGTTTACTATGTATGCCTATGCGAAATAAAGTGTTCTGAGAAGCTTAAAATGAGGAAAAAAGCGTTCTAAAATGCTTTAAAAATTCAAAGACATCTTTCAATGGTTAACCAACGCAAGGCGCGATATCAGACCTTAATATTGACCATAATTTGCATAATATTTAAATTGGACCGGGTATTATATTACAGGGTAATAGTGTACCCTACAGCAGGAAATAATTATAGGTCAATTAGGGGGTACACAGCGTGATGACCTATAATTATTTCCTGTGGTAGGGTACACTATTACCCTGTAATATAATACGTGGTCCAATTTAAAAATTATAGTTCAATATTAAGATCCGATACCGTGCCGTTAGTTAACATAGAAAAATTTCTTTGAATTTTTAAAGCATTTTAGAACGCTTATTTCCTCATTTTAAGCTTCTCAGAACACTTTATTTCGCATAGGCATACATAGTAAACTTTAGGGTCACGCTGTGTACCCCCTAATTGACCTATAATTATTTTCCGTGGTAGGGTACACTATCACCCTGTAATATAATACGTGGTCCAATTTAAAAATTATAGGTCAATATTAAGGTCCGATACCGTGCCGTTAGTTAACATAGAAAAATGTCTTTGAATTTTTAAAGCATTTTAGAACGCTTATTTCCTCATTTTAAGCTTCTCAGAACACTTTATTTCGCATAGGCATACATAGTAAACTTTAGGGTCACGCTGTGTACCCCCTAATTGACCTGTAATTATTTTCCGTGGTAGGGTACACTATCACCCTGTAATATAATACGTGGTCCAATTTAAAAATTTTAGGTCAATATTAAGGTCCGATACCGTGTCGTTAGTTAACATAGAAAAGTGTCTTCGTATTTCCTTGTTTTAATGCACTATTTAAAATATGCATAGTGTACCCCCTAATTGACCTATAATTATTTCCTGTGGTAGGGTACACTATTACCCTGTAATATAATACCTGGTCTAATTTAAATATTATGGGTCAATATTAAGGTCTGATATTGCGCCTTGCGTTAGTTAACCATTGAAAAATGTCTTTGAATTTTTAAAGCATTTTAGAACGCTATTTTCTTCATTTTAAGCTTCTCAGAACACTCTATTTCGCATAGGCATACAGTAAAATTTAGGGTCACGCTGTGTACCCCCTAAATGACCTATAATTATTTCCTGTGGTAGGGTACACTATTTCCCTGTAATATAATACGTGGTCCAATTTAAAAATTATAGGTTAATATTAAGGTCCGATACCGTACCGTTAGTTAACATAGAAAAATGTCTTTGAATTTTTAAAGCATTTTAGAACGCTTATTTCCTCATTTTAAGCTTCTCAGAACACTTTATTTTGCATAGGAATACATAGTAAACTTTAGGGTCACGCTGTGTACCCCCTAATTGACCTATAATTATATCCTGCTGTAGGGTACACTATAAACCTGAAATATAATACCTGGTCCAATTTAAATATTATGGGTCAATATTAAGGTCTGATATCGCGCCTTGCGTTGATTAACCATTGAAAGATGTCTTTGAATTTCTAAAGCATTTTAGAACGCTTATTTCTTCATTTTAAGCTTCTCAAAACATTTTATTTCGCATAGGCATACATAGTAAAATTTAGGGTCACGCTGTGTACCCCCTAAATGACCTATAATTATTTCCTGTGGTAGGGTACACTATTACCCTGTAATATAATACATGGTCCAATTTAAAAATTATAGTTCAATATTAAAGTCCGATACCGTGCCGTTAGTTAACATAGAAAAATTTCTTTGAATTTTTAAAGCATTTTTGAACGCTTATTTCCTCATTTTTAGCTTCTCAGAACACTTTATTTCGCATAGGCATACATAGTAAACTTTAGGGTCACGCTGTGTACCCCCTAATTGACCTATAATTATTTCCTGTGGTTGGGTACACTATAACCCTGTAATATAATACGTGGTCCAATTTAAAAATTATAGGTCAATATTAAGGTCCGATACCGTGCCGTTAGTTAACATAGAAAAGTGTCTTCGAATTTCCTTGTTTTAATGCACTATTTAAAATATACATAGTGTACCCCCTAATTGACCTATAATTATTTCCTGTGGTAGGGTACACTATTACCCTGTAATATAATACCTGGTCCAATTTAAATATTATGGGTCAATATTAAGGTCTGATATTGCGCCTTGCGTTAGTTAACCATTGAAAGATGTCTTTGAATTTTTAAAGCATTTTTGAACGCTTATTTCTTCATTTTAAGCTTCTCAGAACACTTTATTTCGCATAGGCATACATAGTAAACTTTAGGGTCACGCTGTGTACCCCCTAATTGACCTATAATTATTTTCCGTGGTAGGGTACACTATCACCCTGTAATATAATACGTGGTCCAATTTAAAAATTTTAGGTCAATATTAAGGTCCGATACCGTGCCGTTAGTTAACATAGAAAAGTGTCATCGAATTTCCTTGTTTTAATGCACTATTTAAAATATACATAGTGTACCCCCTAATTATAGGTCAATATTAAGACCTATAATTATTTCCTCTGGTAGGGTACACTATTACCCTGTAATATAATACCAGGTCCAATTTAAATATTATGGGTCAATATTAAGGTCTGATATTGCGTCTTGCGTTAGTTAACCATTGAAAGATGTCTTTGAATTTTTAAAGCATTTTAGAACGCTTATTTCTTAATTTTAAGCTTCTCAGAACACTTTATTTCGCATAGGCATACATAGTAAACTTTAGGGTCACGCTGTGTACCCCCTAATTGACCTGCAATTATTTTCCGTGGTAGGGTACACAATCCTGTAATATAATACCTGGTCCAATTTAAATATTATGGGTCAATATTAAGGTCTGATATTGCGCCTTGCGTTAGTTAACCATTTAAAGATGTCTTTGAATTTTTAAAGCATTTTAGAACGCTAATTTCTTCATTTTAAGCTTCTCAGAACACTCTATTTCGCATAGGCATACAGTAAAATTTAGGGTCACGCTGTGTACCCCCTAAATGACCTATAATTATTTCCTGTGGTAGGGTACACTATTACCCTGTAATATAATACGTGGTCCAATTTAAAAATTATAGTTCAATATTAAGGTCCGATACCGTGCCGTTAGTTAACATAGAAAAATGTCTTTGAATTTTTAAAGCATTTTAGAACGCTTATTTCCTCATTTTTAGCTTCTCAGAACACTTTATTTCGCATAGGCATACATAGTAAACTTTAGGGTCACGCTGTGTACCCCCTAATTGACCTATAATTATTTCCTGTGGTTGGGTACACTATAACCCTGTAATATAATACGTGGTCCAATTTAAAAATTATAGGTCAATATTAAGGTTCGATACCGTGCCGTTAGTTAACATAGAAAAGTGTCTTCGAATTTCCTTGTTTTAATGCACTATTTAAAATATACATAGTGTACCCCCTAATTGACCTATAATTATTTCCTGTGGTAGGGTACACTATTACCCTGTAATATAATACCTGGTCCAATTTAAATATTATGGGTCAATATTAAGGTCTGATATTGCGCCTTGCGTTAGTTAACCATTGAAAGATGTCTTTGAATTTTTAAAGCATTTTTGAACGCTTATTTCTTCATTTTAAGCTTCTCAGAACACTTTATTTCGCATAGGCATACATAGTAAACTTTAGGGTCACGCTGTGTACCCCCTAATTGACCTATAATTATTTTACGTGGTAGGGTACACTATCACCCTGTAATATAATACGTGGTCCAATTTAAAAATTTTAGGTCAATATTAAGGTCCGATACCGTGCCGTTAGTTAACATAGAAAAGTGTCTTCGAATTTCCTTGTTTTAATGCACTATTTAAAATATACATAGTGTACCCCCTAATTGACCTATAATTATTTCCTGTGGTAGGGTACACTATTACCCTGTAATATAATACCTGGTCCAATTTAAATATTATGGGTCAATATTAAGGTCTGATATTGCGCCTTGCGCTAGTTAACCAGTGAAAGATGTCTTTGAATTTTAAAAGCATTTTAGAACGCATATTTCTTCATTTTAAGCTTCTCAGAACACTTTATTTCGCATAGGCATACATAGTAAACTTTAGGGTCACGCTGTGTACCCCCTAAGTGACCTATAATTATTTCCCGTGGTAAGGAACAATATTACCCTGTAATATAATACGTGGCCCAATTTAAAAATTATAGGTCAATATTAAGGTCCGATACCGTACCGTTAGTTAACATAGAAAAATGTCTTTGAATTTTTAAAGCATTTTAGAACGCTTATTTCCTCATTTTAAGCTTCTCAGAACTCTTTATTTCGCATAGGCATACATAGTAAACTTTAGTGTCACGCTGTGTACCCCCTAATTGACCTATAATTATTTCCTGTGGAAGGGTACACTATAACCCTGTAATATAATACGTGGTCCAATTTAAAAATTATAGGTCAATATTAAGGTCTGATATTGCGCCTTGCGTTAGCTAACCATTGAAAGATGTCTTTGAATTTTTAAAGCATTTTAGAACGCTTATTTCTTCATTTTAAGCTTCTCAGAACACTCTATTTCGCATAGGCATACATAGTAAACTTTAGGGTCACGCTGTGTACCCCCTAATTGAAATATAATTATTTCCTGTGGTAGGGTACACTGTTACCCTGTAATATAATACGTGGTCCAATTTAAAAATTATAGGTCAATATTAAGGTCCGATACCGTGCCGTTAGTTAACATAGAAAAGAGTCGTCGTATTTCCTTGTTTTAATGCACTATTTAAAATATACATAGTGTACCCCCTAATTGACCTATATATATTTCCTGTGGTAGGGTACACTATTACCCTGTAATATAATACCTGGTCCAATTTAAATATTATGGGTCAATATTAAGTCTGATATTGCGCCTTGCGTTAGTTAACCATTGAAAGATGTCTTTGAATTTTAAAAGCATTTTAGAACGCTTATTTCTTCATTTTAAGCATCTCAGAACACTCTATTTCGCATAGGCATACATAGTAAAATTTAGGGTCACGCTGTGTACCCCCTAAATGACCTATAATTATTTCCTGTGGTAGGGTACACTATTACCCTGTAATATAATACGTGGTCCAATTTAAAAATTATAGGTCAATATTAAGGTCCGATACCGTGCCGTTAGTTAACATAGAAAAGTGTCTTCGTATTTTCTTGTTTTAATGCACTATTTAAAATATACATAGTGTACCCCCTAATTGACCTATAATTATTTCCTGTTGTAGGGTACACTAGTACCCTGTAATATAATACCTGGTCCAATTGAAATATTATGGTTCCATATTAAGGTCTGATATCGCGCCTTGCGTTAGTTAACCATTGAAAGATGTCTTTGAATTTTTAAAGCATTTTAGAACGCTTATTTCTTCATTTTAAGCTTCTCAGAACACTCTATTTCGCATAGGCATACATAGTAAACTTTAGGGTCACGCTGTGTACCACCTAATTGACCTATAATTATTTCCTGTTATAAGGTACACTATTACCCTGTAATATAATACGTGGTACAATTTAAAAATTATAGGTCAATATTAAGGTCCGATACCGTGCCGTTAGTTAACATAGAAAAGTGTCTTCGAATTTTCTTGTTTTAATGCACTATTTAAAATATACATAGTGTACCCCCTAATTGACCTATAATTATTTCCTGTGGTAGGGTACACTATTACCCTGTAATATAATACCTGGTCCAATTTAAATATTATGGATCAATATTAAGGTCTGATATTGCGCCTTGCGTTAGTTAACCATTTAAAGATGTCTTTGAATTTTTAAAGCATTTTAGAACGCTTATTTCTTCATTTTAAGCTTCTCAGAACACTTTATTTCGCATACGCATACATAGTAAACTTTAGGGTCACGCTGTGTACCCCCTAATTGACCTATAATTATTTTACGTGGTAGGGTAAACTATAACCCTGTAATATAATAGGTGGTTCAATTTAAAAATTTTAGGTCAATATTAAGGTCCGATACCGTGCCGTTAGTTAACATAGAAAAGTGTCTTCGAATTTCCTTGTTTTAATGCACTATTTAAAATATACATAGTGTACCCCCTAATTGGCCTATAATTATTTCCTGTGGTAGGGTACACTATTACCCTGTAATATAATACCTTTTCCAATTTAAATATTATGGGTCAATATTAAGGTCTGATATTGCGCCTTGCGCTAGTTAACCATTGAAAGATGTCTTTGAATTTTAAAAGCATTTTAGAACGCATATTTCTTCATTTTAAGCTTCTCAGAACACTTTATTTCGCATAGGCATACATAGTAAACTTTAGGGTCACGCTGTGTACCCCCTAAGTGACCTATAATTATTTCCCGTGGTAAGGAACAATATTACCCTGTAATATAATACGTGGCCCAATTTAAAAATTATAGGTCAATATTAAGGTCCGATACCGTACCGTTAGTTAACATAGAAAAATGTCTTTGAATTTTTAAAGCATTTTAGAACGCTTATTTCCTCATTTTAAGCTTCTCAGAACTCTTTATTTCGCATAGGCATACATAGTAAACTTTAGTGTCACGCTGTGTACCCCCTAATTGACCTATAATTATTTCCTGTGGAAGGGTACACTGTAATATAATACGTGGTCCAATTTAAAAATTATAGGTCAATATTAAGGTCTGATATTGCGCCTTGCGTTAGCTAACCATTGAAAGATGTCTTTGAATTTTTAAAGCATTTTAGAACGCTTATTTCTTCATTTTAAGCTTCTCAGAACACTCTATTTCGCATAGGCATACATAGTAAACTTTAGGGTCACGCTGTGTACCCCCTAATTGAAATATAATTATTTCCTGTGGTAGGGTACACTATTACCCTGTAATATAATACGTGGTCCAATTTAAAAATTATAGGTCAATATTAAGGTCCGATACCGTGCCGTTAGTTAACATAGAAAAGTGTCTTCGTATTTTCTTGTTTTAATGCACTATTTAAAATATACATAGTGTACCCCCTAATTGACCTATAATTATTTCCTGTTGTAGGGTACACTAGTACCCTGTAATATAATACCTGGTCCAATTGAAATATTATGGTTCCATATTAAGGTCTGATATCGCGCCTTGCGTTAGTTAACCATTGAAAGATGTCTTTGAATTTTTAAAGCATTTTAGAACGCTTATTTCTTCATTTTAAGCTTCTCAGAACACTCTATTTCGCATAGGCATACATAGTAAACTTTAGGGTCACGCTGTGTACCACCTAATTGACCTATAATTATTTCCTGTTATAAGGTACACTATTACCCTGTAATATAATACGTGGTACAATTTAAAAATTATAGGTCAATATTAAGGTCCGATACCGTGCCGTTAGTTAACATAGAAAAGTGTCTTCGTATTTCCTTGTTTTAATGCACTATTTAAAATATACATAGTGTACCCCCTAAATGACCTATAATTATTTCCTGTGGTAGGGTACACTATTACCCTGTAATATAATAGATGGTCCAATTTAAAAATTATAGGTCAATATTAAGGTCCGATACCGTGCCGTTAGTTAACATAGAAAAATGTGTTTGAATTTTTAAAGCATTTTAGAACGCTTATTTCCTCATTTTAAGCTTCTCAGAGCACTTTATTTCGCATAGGCATACATAGTAAACTTTGGGGTCACTCTGTGTACCCCCTAATTGACCAATAATTATTTCCTGTGGAAGGGTACACTATAACCCTGTAATATAATACGTGGTCCAATTTAAAAATTATAGGTCAATATTAAGGTCCGATACCGTGCCGTTAGTTAACATAGAAAAATGTCTTTGAATTTTTAAATCATTTTAGAACGCTTATTTCCTCATTTTAAGCTTCTCAGAACACTTTATTTCGCATAGGCATACATAGTAAACTTTAGGGACACGCTGTGTACCCCCTAATTGACCTATAATTATTTCCTGTGGTAGGGTACACTATTACCCTGTAATATAATACGTGGTCCAATTAAAAAATTATAGGTCAATATTAAGGTCCGACACCGTGCCGTTAGTTAACATAGAAAAATGTCTTTGAATTTTTAAAGCATTTTAGAACGCTTATTTCCTCATTTTAAGCTTCTCAGAACACTTTATTTCGCATAGGCATACATAGTAACCTTTAGGGTCACACTGTGTACCCCCTAATTGACCTATAATTATTTTCCGTGGTAGGGAACACTATCTCCCTGTAATATAATACGTGGCCCAATTTAAAAATTTTAGGTCAATATTAAGGTCCGATACCGTGCCGTTAGTTAACATAGAAAAGAGTCTTCGAATTTCCTTGTTTTAATGCACTATTTAAAATATACATAGTGTA
This sequence comes from Parasteatoda tepidariorum, assembly GCF_982258835.1. Lineage (NCBI taxonomy): Eukaryota > Metazoa > Arthropoda > Arachnida > Araneae > Theridiidae > Parasteatoda > Parasteatoda tepidariorum. Next base: position 54,343 of record NW_028257451.1, read on the forward strand.
CCCCCTAATTGACCTATAATTATTTCCTGTGGTAGGGTACACTATTACCCTGTAATATAATACCTGGTCCAATTTAAATATTATGGATCAATATTAAGGTCTGATATTGCGCCTTGCGTTAGTTAACCATTTAAAGATGTCTTTGAATTTTTAAAGCATTTTAGAACGCTTATTTCTTCATTTTAAGCTTCTCAGAACACTTTATTTCGCATACGCATACATAGTAAACTTTAGGGTCACGCTGTGTACCCCCTAATTGACCTATAATTATTTTACGTGGTAGGGTACACTATAACCCTGTAATATAATAGGTGGTTCAATTTAAAAATTATAGGTCAATATTAAGGTCCGATACCGTGCCGTTAGTTAACATAGAAAAATGTGTTTGAATTTTTAAAGCATTTTAGAACGCTTATTTCCTCATTTTAAGCTTCTCAGAACTCTTTATTTCGCATAGGCATACATAGTAAACTTTAGTGTCACGCTGTGTACCAATTGACCTATAATTATTTCCTGTGGTAGGTTACACTATAACCCTGTAATATAATACGTGGTCCAATTTAAAAATTATAGGTCAATATTAAGGTCTGATATTGCGCCTTGCGTTAGTTAACCATTGAAAGATGTCTTTGAATTTGTAAAGCATTTTAGAACGCTTATTTCTTCATTTTAAGCTTCTCAGAACACTTTATTTCGCATAGGCATACATAGTAAACTTTAGGGTCACTCTGTGTACTACCTAATTGACCTATAATTATTTCCTGTGGTAGGGTACACTATAACCCTGTAATATAATACGTGGTCCAATTTAAAAATTATAGGTCAATATTAAAGTCCGATACCGTGCCGTTAGTTAACATAGAAAAGTGTCTTCGTATTTCCTTGTTTTAATGCACTATTTAAAATATACATAGTGTACCCCCTAAATGACCTATAATTATTTCCTGTGGTAGGGTACACTATTACCCTGTAATATAATAGGTTTTCCAATTTAAAAATTATAGGTCAGTATTAAGGTCCGAAACCGTGCCGTTAGTTAACATAGAAAAATGTCTTTGAATTTTTAAAGCATTTTAGAACGCTTATTTCCTCATTTTAAGCTTCTCAGAGCACTTTATTTCGCATAGGCATACATAGTAAACTTTGGGGTCAGTCTGTGTACCCCCTAATTGACCTATAATTATTTCCTGTGGTAGGGTACACTATAACCCTGTAATATAATACGTGGTCCAATTTAAAAATTATAGGTCAATATTAAGGTCCGATACCGTGCCGTTAGTTAACATAGAAAAGTGTCTTCGTATTTCCTTGTTTTAATGCACTATTTAAAATATACATAGTGTACCCCCTAATTGACCTATAAATATTTCCTGTGGTAGGGTACACTATTACCCTGTAATATAATACCTGGTCCAATATAAATATTATGGGTCAATATTAAGGTCTGATATTGCGCCTTGCGTTAGTTAACCATTGAAAGATGTCTTTGAATTTTTAAAGCATTTTAGAACGCTTATTTCTTCATTTTAAGCTTCTCAGAACACTTTATTTCGCATACGCATACATAGTAAACTTTAGGGTCACGCTGTGTACCCACTAATTGACATATAATTATTTCCTGTGGTAGGTTACACTATTACCCTGTAATATAATAGGTGGTCCAATTTAAAAATTATAGGTCAATATTAAGGTCCGATACCGTGCCGTTAGTTAACATAGAAAAATGTCTTTGAATTTTTAAAGCATTTTAGAACGCTTATTTCCTCATTTTAAGATTCTCAGAACACTTTATTTCGCATAGGCATACATAGTAAACTTTAGGGTCACTCTGTGTACCCCCTAATTGACCTATAATTATTTCCTATGGTAGGGTACACTATAACCCTGTAATATAATACGTGGTCCAATTTAAAAATTATAGGTCAATATTAAGGTCCAATACCGTGCCGTTAGTTAACATAGAAAAGTGTCTTCGTATTTCCTTGTTTTAATGCACTATTTAAAATATACATAGTGTACCCCCTAATTGACCTATATATATTTCCTGTGGTAGGGTTCACTATTACCCTGTAATATAATACCTGGTCCAATTTAAATATTATGGGTCAATATTAAGGTCTGATATTGCGCCTTGCGTTAGTTAACCATTGAAAGATGTCTTTGAATTTTTAAAGCATTTTAGAACGCTTATTTCTTCATTTTAAGCATCTCAGAACACTCTATTTCGCATAGGCATACATAGTAAAATTTAGGGTCACGCTGTGTACCCCCTAAATGACCTATAATTATTTCCTGTGGTAGGGTACACTATTACCCTGTAATATAATACGTGGTCCAATTTAAAAATTATAGGTCAATATTAAGGTCCGATACCGTGCCGTTAGTTAACATAGAAAAATGTCTTTGAATTTTTAAAGCATTTTAGAACGCTTATTTCCTCATTTTAAGCTTCTCAGAACACTTTATTTCGCATAGGCATACATAGTAAACTTTAGGGTCACTCTGTGTACTACCTAATTGACCTATAATTATTTCCTGTGGTAGGGTACACTATAACCCTGTAATATAATACGTGGTCCAATTTAAAAATTATAGGTCAATATTAAGGTCCGATACCGTGCCGTTAGTTAACATAGAAAAGTGTCTTCGTATTTTCTTGTTTTAATGCACTATTTAAAATATACATAGTGTACCCCCTAAATGACCTATAATTATTTCCTGTGGTAGGGTACACTATTACCCTGTAATATAATAGGTGGTCCAATTTAAAAATTATAGGTCAGTATTAAGGTCCGATACCGTGCCGTTAGTTAACATAGAAAAATGTCTTTGAATTTTTAAAGCATTTTAGAACGCTTATTTCCTCATTTTAAGCTTCTCAGAGCACTTTATTTCGCATAGGCATACATAGTAAACTTTGGGGTCAGTCTGTGTACCCCCTAATTGACCTATAATTATTTCCTGTGGTAGGGTACACTATAACCCTGTAATATAATACGTGGTCCAATTTAAAAATTATAGGTCAATATTAAGGTCCGATACCGTGCCGTTAGTTAACATAGAAAAGTGTCTTCGTATTTCCTTGTTTTAATGCACTATTTAAAATATACATAGTGTACCCCCTAATTGACCTATAAATATTTCCTGTGGTAGGGTACACTATTACCCTGTAATATAATACCTGGTCCAATATAAATATTATGGTTCAATATTAAGGTCTGATATTGCCCCTTGCGTTAGTTAACCATTGAAAGATGTCTTTGAATTTTTAAAGCATTTTAGAACGCTTATTTCTTCATTTTAAGCTTCTCAGAACACTTTATTTCGCATACGCATACATAGTAAACTTTAGGGTCACGCTGTGTACCCCCTAATTGACATATAATTATTTCCTGTGGTAGGGTACACTATTACCCTGCAATATAATAGTTGGTCCAATTTAAAAATTATAGGTCAATATTAAGGTTCGATACCGTGCCGTTAGTTAACATAAAAAAATGTCTTTGAATTTTTAAAGCATTTTAGAGCGCTTATTTCCTCATTTTAAGCTTCTCAGAACACTTTATTTCGCATAGGCATACATAGTAAACTTTAGGGTCACTCTGTGTACCCCCTAATTGACCTATAATTATTTCCTGTAATAGGGTACACTATAACCCTGTAATATAATACGTGGTCCAATTTAAAAATTATAGGTCAATATTAAAGTCCGATACCGTGCCGTTAGTTAACATAGAAAAGTGTCTTCGTATTTCCTTGTTTTAATGCACTATTTAAAATATACATAGTGTACCCCCTAATTGACCTATAATTATTTCCCGTGGTAGGGATCAATATTACCCTGTAATATATTACGTGGTCAAATTTAAAAATTATAGGTCAATATTAAGGTCCGATACCGTACCGTTAGTTAACATAGAAAAATGTCTTTGAATTTTTAAAGCATTTTAGAACGCTTATTTCCTCATTTTAAGCTTCTCAGAACACTTTATTTCGCATAGGCATACATAGTAAACTTTAGGGTCACGCTGTGTACCCCCTAATTGACCTATAATTATTTCCTGTGGTAGGGTACACTATAACCCTTTAATATAATACGTGGTCCAATTTAAAAATTATAGGTCAATATTAAGGTCTGATATTGCGCCTTGCGTTAGTAAACCATTGAAAGATATCTTTGAATTTTTAAAGCATTTTAGAACGCTTATTTCTTCATTTTAAGCTTCTCGGAACACTCTATTTCGCATAGGCATACATAGTAAACTTTAGGGCCACGCTGTGTACCCCCTAATTGACCTATAATTATTTCCTGTGGAAGGGTACACTATTACCCTGTAATATAATACGTGGTCCAATTTAAAAATTATAGGTCAATATTAAGGTCTGATATTGCGCCTTGCTTTAGTTAACCATAGAAAGATGTCTTTGAATTTTTAAAGCATTTCAGAACGCTTATTTCTTCATTTTAAGCTTCTCAGAACACTCTATTTCGCATAGGCATACATAGTAAACTTTAGGGTCACGCTCTGTACCCCCTAATTGACCTGTAATTATTTCCTGTGGTAGGGTACACAATTACCCTGTAATATAATACGTGGTCCAATTTAAAAATTATAGGTCAATATTAAGGTCCGATACCGTGCCGTTAGTTAACATAGAAAAATGTCTTTGAATTTTTAAAGCATTTGAGAACGCTTATTTCCTCATTTTAAGCTTCTCAGAACACTTTATTTCGCATAGGCATACCTAGTAACCTTTAGGGTCACGCTGTGTACCCCCTAATTGACCTATAATTATTTCCTGTGGTAGAGTACACTATAACCCTGAAATATAATACGTGGTCCAATATAAAAATTATAGGTCAATATTAAGGTCCGATACCGTGCCGTTAGTTAACATAGAAAAATGTCTTTGAATTTTTAAAGCATTTTAGAACGCTTATTTCCTCATTTTAAGCTTCTCAGAACACTTTATTTCGCATAGGCATACATAGTAAACTTTAGGGTCACTCTGTGTACCCCCTAATTGACCTATAATTATTTCCTATGGTAGGGTACACTATAACCCTGTAATATAATACGTGGTCCAATTTAAAAATTATAGGTCAATATTAAGGTCCGATACCGTGCCGTTAGTTAACATAGAAAAGTGTCTTCGTATTTCCTTGTTTTAATGCACTATTTAAAATATACATAGTGTACCCCCTAATTGACCTATATATATTTCCTGTGGTAGGGTTCACTATTACCCTGTAATATAATACCTGGTCCAATTTAAATATTATGGGTCAATATTAAGGTCTGATATTGCGCCTTGCGTTAGTTAACCATTGAAAGATGTCTTTGAATTTTTAAAGCATTTTAGAACGCTTATTTCTTCATTTTAAGCATCTCAGAACACTCTATTTCGCATAGGCATACATAGTAAAATTTAGGGTCACGCTGTGTACCCCCTAAATGACCTATAATTATTTCCTGTGGTAGGGTACACTATTACCCTGTAATATAATACGTGGTCCAATTTAAAAATTATAGGTCAATATTAAGGTCCGATACCGTGCCGTTAATTAACATAGAAAAATGTCTTTGAATTTTTAAAGCATTTTAGAACGCTTATTTCCTCATTTTAAGCTTCTCAGAACACTTTATTTCGCATAGGCATACATAGTAAACTTTAGGGTCACTCTGTGTACTACCTAATTGACCTATAATTATTTCCTGTGGTAGGGTACACTATAACCCTGTAATATAATACGTGGTCCAATTTAAAAATTATAGGTCAATATTAAGGTCCGATACCGTGCCGTTAGTTAACATAGAAAAGTGTCTTCGTATTTTCTTGTTTTAATGCACTATTTAAAATATACATAGTGTACCCCCTAAATGACCTATAATTATTTCCTGTGGTAGGGTACACTATTACCCTGTAATATAATAGGTGGTCCAATTTTAAAATTATAGGTCAGTATTAAGGTCCGATACCGTGCCGTTAGTTAACATAGAAAAATGTCTTTGAATTTTTAAAGCATTTTAGAACGCTTATTTCCTCATTTTAAGCTTCTCAGAGCACTTTATTTCGCATAGGCATACATAGTAAACTTTGGGGTCAGTCTGTGTACCCCCTAATTGACCTATAATTATTTCTTGTGGTAGGGTACACTATAACCCTGTAATATAATACGTGGTCCAATTTAAAAATTATAGGTCAATATTAAGGTCCGATACCGTGCCGTTAGTTAACATAGAAAAGTGTCTTCGTATTTCCTTGTTTTAATGCACTATTTAAAATATACATAGTGTACCCCCTAATTGACCTATAAATATTTCCTGTGGTAGGGTACACTATTACCCTGTAATATAATACCTGGTCCAATATAAATATTATGGTTCAATATTAAGGTCTGATATTGCCCCTTGCGTTAGTTAACCATTGAAAGATGTCTTTGAATTTTTAAAGCATTTTAGAACGCTTATTTCTTCATTTTAAGCTTCTCAGAACACTTTATTTCGCATACGCATACATAGTAAACTTTAGGGTCACGCTGTGTACCCCCTAATTGACATATAATTATTTCCTGTGGTAGGGTACACTATTACCCTGTAATATAATAGTTGGTCCAATTTAAAAATTATAGGTCAATATTAAGGTTCGATACCGTGCCGTTAGTTAACATAGAAAAATGTCTTTGAATTTTTAAAGCATTTTAGAACGCTTATTTCCTCATTTTAAGCTTCTCAGAACACTTTATTTCGCATAGGCATACATAGTAAACTTTAGGGTCACTCTGTGTACCCCCTAATTGACCTATAATTATTTCCTGTGGTAGGGTACACTATAACCCTGTAATATAATACGTGGTCCAATTTAAAAATTATAGGTCAATATTAAAGTCCGATACCGTGCCGTTAGTTAACATAGAAAAGTGTCTTCGTATTTCCTTGTTTTAATGCACTATTTAAAATATACATAGTGTACCCCCTAATTGACCTATAATTATTTCCCGTGGTAGGGATCAATATTACCCTGTAATATATTACGTGGTCAAATTTAAAAATTATAGGTCAATATTAAGGTCCGATACCGTACCGTTAGTTAACATAGAAAAATGTCTTTGAATTTTTAAACCATTTTAGAACGCTTATTTCCTCATTTTAAGCTTCTCAGAACACTTTATTTCGCATAGGCATACATAGTAAACTTTAGGGTCACGCTGTGTACCCCCTAATTGACCTATAATTATTTCCTGTGGTAGGGTACACTATAACCCTTTAATATAATACGTGGTCCAATTTAAAAATTATAGGTCAATATTAAGGTCTGATATTGCGCCTTGCGTTAGTAAACCATTGAAAGATGTCTTTGAATTTTTAAAGCATTTTAGAACGCTTATTTCTTCATTTTAAGCTTCTCGGAACACTCTATTTCGCATAGGCATACATAGTAAACTTTAGGGCCACGCTGTGTACCCCCTAATTGACCTATAATTATTTCCTGTGGTAGGGTACACTATTAACCTGTAATATAATACGTGGTCCAATTTAAAAATTATAGGTCAATATTAAGGTCTGATATTTCGCCTTGCTTTAGTTAACCATAGAAAGATGTCTTTGAATTTTTAAAGCATTTGAGAACGCTTATTTCCTCATTTTAAGCTTCTCAGAACACTTTATTTCGCATAGGCATACATAGTAACCTTTAGGGTCACGCTGTGTTCCCCCTAATTGACCTATAATTATTTCCTGTGGTAGAGTACACTATAACCCTGAAATATAATACGTGGTCCAATTTAAAAATTATAGGTCAATATTAAGGTCCGATACCGTGCCGTTAGTTAACATAGAAAAATGTCTTTGAATTTTTAAAGCATTTTAGAACGCTTATTTCCTCATTTTAAGCTTCTCAGAACACTTTATTTCGCATAGGCATACATAGTAAACTTTAGGGTCACTCTGTGTACCCCCTAATTGACCTATAATTATTTCCTATGGTAGGGTACACTATAACCCTGTAATATAATACGTGGTCCAATTTAAAAATTATAGGTCAATATTAAGGTCCGATACCGTGCCGTTAGTTAACATAGAAAAGTGTCTTCGTATTTCCTTGTTTTAATGCACTATTTAAAATATACATAGTGTACCCCCTAATTGACCTATATATATTTCCTGTGGTAGGGTTCACTATTACCCTGTAATATAATACCTGGTCCAATTTAAATATTATGGGTCAATATTAAGGTCTGATATTGCGCCTTGCGTTAGTTAACCATTGAAAGATGTCTTTGAATTTTTAAAGCATTTTAGAACGCTTATTTCTTCATTTTAAGCATCTCAGAACACTCTATTTCGCATAGGCATACATAGTAAAATTTAGGGTCACGCTGTGTACCCCCTAAATGACCTATAATTATTTCCTGTGGTAGGGTACACTATAACCCTGTAATATAATACGTGGTCCAATTTAAAAATTATAGGTCAATATTAAGGTCCGATACCGTGCCGTTAGTTAACATAGAAAAGTGTCTTCGTATTTCCTTGTTTTAATGCACTATTTAAAATATACATAGTGTACCCCCTAATTGACCTATATATATTTCCTGTGGTAGGGTACACTATTACCCTGTAATATAATAGGTGGTTCAATTTAAAAATTATAGGTCAATATTAAGGTCCGATACCGTGCCGTTAGTTAACATAGAAAAATGTCTTTGAATTTATAAAGCATTTTAGAACGCTTATTTCCTCATTTTAAGCTTCTCAGAACACTTTATTTCGCATAGGCATACATAGTAAACTTTAGGGTCACTCTGTGTACCCCCTAATTGACCTATAATTTTTTCCTGTGGTAGGGTACACTATAACCCTGTAATATAATACGTGGTCCAATTTAAAAATTATAGGTCAATATTAAGGTCCGATACCGTGCCGTTAGTTAACATAGAAAAGTGTCTTCGTATTTCCTTGTTTTAATGCACTATTTAAAATATACATAGTGTACCCCCTAATTGACCTATATATATTTCCTGTGGTAGGGTACACTATTACCCTGTAATTTACTACCTGGTCCAATTTAAATACTATGGGTCAATATTCAGGTCTGATATTGCGCCTTGCGTTAGTTAACCATTGAAAGATGTCTTTGAATTTTTAAAGCATTTTAGAACGCTTATTTCTTCATTTTAAGCATCTCAGAACACTCTATTTCGCATAGGCATACATAGTAAAATTTAGGGTCACGCTGTGTACCCCCTAAATGACCTATAATTATTTCCTGTGGTAGGGTACACTATTACCCTGTAATATAATACGTGGTCCAATTTAAAAATTATAGGTCAATATTAAGGTCCGATACCGTGCCGTTAGTTAACATAGAAAAATGTCTTTGAATTTTTAAAGCATTTTAGAACGCTTATTTCCTCATTTTAAGCTTCTCAGAACACTTTATTTCGCATAGGCATACATAGTAAACTTTAGGGTCACTCTGTGTACTACCTAATTGACCTATAATTATTTCCTGTGGTAGGGTACACTATAACCCTGTAATATAATACGTGGTCCAATTTAAAAATTATAGGTCAATATTAAGGTCCGATACCGTGCCGTTAGTTAACATAGAAAAGTGTCTTCGTATTTTCTTGTTTTAATGCACTATTTAAAATATACATAGTGTACCCCCTAAATGACCTATAATTATTTCCTGTGGTAGGGTACACTATTACCCTGTAGTATAATAGGTGGTCCAATTTAAAAATTATAGGTCAGATTAAAAAAATTATAAGGTCCGATACCGTGCCTATATTGAGAACCTTCATTGAACCTTCATTAACCTTCATTGAGCCTATATTGAGTGCTTCTCAGAACCTAATTGACCTATAAATATTTCCTGTGGTAGGGTACACTATTACCCTGTAATATAATACCTGGTCCAATATAAATATTATGGTTCAATATTAAGGTCTGATATTGCCCCTTGCGTTAGTTAACCATTGAAAGATGTCTTTGAATTTTTAAAGCATTTTAGAACGCTTATTTCTTCATTTTAAGCTTCTCAGAACACTTTATTTCGCATACGCATACATAGTAAACTTTAGGGTCACGCTGTGTACCCCCTAATTGACATATAATTATTTCCTGTGGTAGGGTACACTATTACCCTGTAATATAATAGTTGGTCCAATTTAAAAATTATAGGTCAATATTAAGGTTCGATACCGTGCCGTTAGTTAACATAGAAAAATGTCTTTGAATTTTTAAAGCATTTTAGAACGCTTATTTCCTCATTTTAAGCTTCTCAGAACACTTTATTTCGCATAGGCATACATAGTAAACTTTAGGGTCACTCTGTGTACCCCCTAATTGACCTATAATTATTTCCTGTGGTAGGGTACACTATAACCCTGTAATATAATACGTGGTCCAATTTAAAAATTATAGGTCAATATTAAAGTCCGATACCGTGCCGTTAGTTAACATAGAAAAGTGTCTTCGTATTTCCTTGTTTTAATGCACTATTTAAAATATACATAGTGTACCCCCTAATTGACCTATAATTATTTCCCGTGGTAGGGATCAATATTACCCTGTAATATATTACGTGGTCAAATTTAAAAATTATAGGTCAATATTAAGGTCCGATACCGTACCGTTAGTTAACATAGAAAAATGTCTTTGAATTTTTAAAGCATTTTAGAACGCTTATTTCCTCATTTTAAGCTTCTCAGAACACTTTATTTCGCATAGGCATACATAGTAAACTTTAGGGTCACGCTGTGTACCCCCTAATTGACCTATAATTATTTCCTGTGGTAGGGTACACTATAACCCTTTAATATAATACGTGGTCCAATTTAAAAATTATAGGTCAATATTAAGGTCTGATATTGCGCCTTGCGTTAGTTAACCATTGAAAGATGTCTTTGAATTTTTAAAGCATTTTAGAACGCTTATTTCTTCATTTTAAGCATCTCAGAACACTCTATTTCGCATAGGCATACATAGTAAAATTTAGGGTCACGCTGTGTACCCCCTAAATGACCTATAATTATTTCCTGTGGTAGGGTACACTATTACCCTGTAATATAATACGTGGTCCAATTTAAAAATTATAGGTCAATATTAAGGTCCGATACCGTGCCGTTAGTTAACATAGAAAAATGTCTTTGAATTTTTAAAGCATTTTAGAACGCTTATTTCCTCATTTTAAGCTTCTCAGAACACTTTATTTCGCATAGGCATACATAGTAAACTTTAGGGTCACTCTGTGTACTACCTAATTGACCTATAATTATTTCCTGTGGTAGGGTACACTATAACCCTGTAATATAATACGTGGTCCAATTTAAAAATTATAGGTCAATATTAAGGTCCGATACCGTGCCGTTAGTTAACATAGAAAAGTGTCTTCGTATTTTCTTGTTTTAATGCACTATTTAAAATATACATAGTGTACCCCCTAAATGACCTATAATTATTTCCTGTGGTAGGGTACACTATTACCCTGTAGTATAATAGGTGGTCCAATTTAAAAATTATAGGTCAGATTAAAAAAATTATAAGGTCCGATACCGTGCCTATATTGAGAACCTTCATTGAACCTTCATTAACCTTCATTGAGCCTATATTGAGTGCTTCTCAGAACCTAATTGACCTATAAATATTTCCTGTGGTAGGGTACACTATTACCCTGTAATATAATACCTGGTCCAATATAAATATTATGGTTCAATATTAAGGTCTGATATTGCCCCTTGCGTTAGTTAACCATTGAAAGATGTCTTTGAATTTTTAAAGCATTTTAGAACGCTTATTTCTTCATTTTAAGCTTCTCAGAACACTTTATTTCGCATACGCATACATAGTAAACTTTAGGGTCACGCTGTGTACCCCCTAATTGACATATAATTATTTCCTGTGGTAGGGTACACTATTACCCTGTAATATAATAGTTGGTCCAATTTAAAAATTATAGGTCAATATTAAGGTTCGATACCGTGCCGTTAGTTAACATAGAAAAATGTCTTTGAATTTTTAAAGCATTTTAGAACGCTTATTTCCTCATTTTAAGCTTCTCAGAACACTTTATTTCGCATAGGCATACATAGTAAACTTTAGGGTCACTCTGTGTACCCCCTAATTGACCTATAATTATTTCCTGTGGTAGGGTACACTATAACCCTGTAATATAATACGTGGTCCAATTTAAAAATTATAGGTCAATATTAAAGTCCGATACCGTGCCGTTAGTTAACATAGAAAAGTGTCTTCGTATTTCCTTGTTTTAATGCACTATTTAAAATATACATAGTGTACCCCCTAATTGACCTATAATTATTTCCCGTGGTAGGGATCAATATTACCCTGTAATATATTACGTGGTCAAATTTAAAAATTATAGGTCAATATTAAGGTCCGATACCGTACCGTTAGTTAACATAGAAAAATGTCTTTGAATTTTTAAAGCATTTTAGAACGCTTATTTCCTCATTTTAAGCTTCTCAGAACACTTTATTTCGCATAGGCATACATAGTAAACTTTAGGGTCACGCTGTGTACCCCCTAATTGACCTATAATTATTTCCTGTGGTAGGGTACACTATAACCCTTTAATATAATACGTGGTCCAATTTAAAAATTATAGGTCAATATTAAGGTCTGATATTGCGCCTTGCGTTAGTTAACCATTGAAAGATGTCTTTGAATTTTTAAAGCATTTTAGAACGCTTATTTCTTCATTTTAAGCTTCTCGGAACACTCTATTTCGCATAGGCATACATAGTAAACTTTAGGGCCACGCTGTGTACCCCCTAATTGACCTATAATTATTTCCTGTGGTAGGGTACACTATTACCCTGTAATATAATACGTGGTCCAATTTAAAAATTATAGGTCAATATTAAGGTCTGATATTGCGCCTTGCTTTAGTTAACCATAGAAATATGTCTTTGAATTTTTAAAGCATTTCAGAACGCTTATTTCTTCATTTTAAGCTTCTCAGAACACTCTATTTCGCATAGGCATACATAGTAAACTTTAGGGTCACGCTCTGTACCCCCTAATTGACCTGTAATTATTTCCTGTGGTAGGGTACACTATTACCCTGTAATATAATACGTGGTCCAATTTAAAAATTATAGGTCAATATTAAGGTCCGATACCGTGCCGTTAGTTAACATAGAAAAATGTCTTTGAATTTTTAAAGCATTTGAGAACGCTTATTTCCTCATTTTAAGCTTCTCAGAACACTCTATTTCGCATAGGCATACATAGTAAACTTTAGGGTCACGCTCTGTACCCCCTAATTGACCTGTAATTATTTCTTGTGGTAGAGTACACTATAACCCTGAAATATAATACGTGGTCAAATTTAAAAATTATAGGTCAATATTAAGGTCCGATACCGTGCCGTTAGTTAACGTAGAAAAGTGTCTTCGAATTTCCTTGTTTTAATGCACTATTTAAAATATACATAGTGTACCCCCTAGATGACCTATAATTATTTCCTGTGGTAGGGTACACTATTACCCTGTAATATAATACCTGGTCCAATTTAAATATTATGGGTCAATATTAAGGTCTGATATTGCGCCTTGCGTTAGTTAACCATTTAAAGATGTCTTTGAATTTTTAAAGCATTTTAGAACGCTTATTTCTTCATTTTAAGCTTCTCAGAACACTTTATTTCAAATAGGCAAAAAAAATTAACTTTAGGGTCACGCTGTGTACCCCCTAATTGACATATAATTAATTCCTGTGGTAGGGTACACTATAACCCTGTAATATAATACGTGGTCCAATTTAAAAATTATAGGTCAATATTAAGGTCCGATACCGTGCCGTTAGTTAATACAGAAAAGTGTCTTCGAATTTCCTTGTTTTTATGCACTATTTAAAATGTACATAGTGTGCTCCCTTATTGGTCTATAATTATTTCCTGTGGTAGGGTACACTATTACCCTGTAATATAATACCTGGGCCAATTTAAATATTATGGGTCAATATTAAGGTCTGATATTGCGCCTTGCGTTATTTAACCATTGAAAGATGTCTTTGAATTTTTAAAGCATTTTAGAACGCTTATTTCTTCATTTTAAGCTTCTCAGAACACTTTATTTCACATAGGCATACATAGTAAACTTTAGGGTCACGCTGTGTACCCCCTAAGTGACCTATAATTATTTCCCGTGGTAGGGAACAATATTACCCTGTAATATATTACGTGGTCCAATTTAAAAATTATAGGTCAATATTAATTTCCGATACCGTACCGTTAGTTAACATAGAAAAATGTCTTTGAATTTTTTAAGCATTTTAGAACGCCTATTTCCTCATTTTAAGCTTCTCAGAACACTTTATTTCGCATAGGCATACATAGTAAACTTTAGGGTCACTCTGTGTACTACCTAATTGACCTATAATTATTTCCTGTGGTAGGGTACACTATAACCCTGTAATATAATACGTGGTCCAATTTAAAAATTATAGGTCAATATTAAGGTCCGATACCGTGCCGTTAGTTAACATAGAAAAGTGTCTTCGTATTTTCTTGTTTTAATGCACTATTTAAAATATACATAGTGTACCCCCTAAATGACCTATAATTATTTCCTGTGGTAGGGTACACTATTACCCTGTAGTATAATAGGTGGTCCAATTTAAAAATTATAGGTCAGATTAAAAAAATTATAAGGTCCGATACCGTGCCTATATTGAGAACCTTCATTGAACCTTCATTAACCTTCATTGAGCCTATATTGAGTGCTTCTCAGAACCTAATTGACCTATAAATATTTCCTGTGGTAGGGTACACTATTACCCTGTAATATAATACCTGGTCCAATATAAATATTATGGTTCAATATTAAGGTCTGATATTGCCCCTTGCGTTAGTTAACCATTGAAAGATGTCTTTGAATTTTTAAAGCATTTTAGAACGCTTATTTCTTCATTTTAAGCTTCTCAGAACACTTTATTTCGCATACGCATACATAGTAAACTTTAGGGTCACGCTGTGTACCCCCTAATTGACATATAATTATTTCCTGTGGTAGGGTACACTATTACCCTGTAATATAATAGTTGGTCCAATTTAAAAATTATAGGTCAATATTAAGGTTCGATACCGTGCCGTTAGTTAACATAGAAAAATGTCTTTGAATTTTTAAAGCATTTTAGAACGCTTATTTCCTCATTTTAAGCTTCTCAGAACACTTTATTTCGCATAGGCATACATAGTAAACTTTAGGGTCACTCTGTGTACCCCCTAATTGACCTATAATTATTTCCTGTGGTAGGGTACACTATAACCCTGTAATATAATACGTGGTCCAATTTAAAAATTATAGGTCAATATTAAAGTCCGATACCGTGCCGTTAGTTAACATAGAAAAGTGTCTTCGTATTTCCTTGTTTTAATGCACTATTTAAAATATACATAGTGTACCCCCTAATTGACCTATAATTATTTCCCGTGGTAGGGATCAATATTACCCTGTAATATATTACGTGGTCAAATTTAAAAATTATAGGTCAATATTAAGGTCCGATACCGTACCGTTAGTTAACATAGAAAAATGTCTTTGAATTTTTAAAGCATTTTAGAACGCTTATTTCCTCATTTTAAGCTTCTCAGAACACTTTATTTCGCATAGGCATACATAGTAAACTTTAGGGTCACGCTGTGTACCCCCTAATTGACCTATAATTATTTCCTGTGGTAGGGTACACTATAACCCTTTAATATAATACGTGGTCCAATTTAAAAATTATAGGTCAATATTAAGGTCTGATATTGCGCCTTGCGTTAGTTAACCATTGAAAGATGTCTTTGAATTTTTAAAGCATTTTAGAACGCTTATTTCTTCATTTTAAGCTTCTCAGAACACTCTATTTCGCATAGGCATACATAGTAAACTTTAGGGTCACGCTCTGTACCCCCTAATTGACCTGTAATTATTTCTTGTGGTAGAGTACACTATAACCCTGAAATATAATACGTGGTCAAATTTAAAAATTATAGGTCAATATTAAGGTCCGATACCGTGCCGTTAGTTAACGTAGAAAAGTGTCTTCGAATTTCCTTGTTTTAATGCACTATTTAAAATATACATAGTGTACCCCCTAGATGACCTATAATTATTTCCTGTGGTAGGGTACACTATTACCCTGTAATATAATACCTGGTCCAATTTAAATATTATGGGTCAATATTAAGGTCTGATATTGCGCCTTGCGTTAGTTAACCATTTAAAGATGTCTTTGAATTTTTAAAACATTTTAGAACGCTTATTTCTTCATTTTAAGCTTCTCAGAACACTTTATTTCGCATAGGCATACATAGTAAACTTTAGGGTCACGCTGTGTACCCCCTAATTGACATATAATTAATTCCTGTGGTAGGGTACACTATAACCCTGTAATATAATACGTGGTCCAATTTAAAAATTATAGGTCAATATTAAGGTCCGATACCGTGCCGTTAGTTAATACAGAAAAGTGTCTTCGAATTTCCTTGTTTTTATGCACTATTTAAAATGTACATAGTGTGCTCCCTTATTGGTCTATAATTATTTCCTGTGGTAGGGTACACTATTACCCTGTAATATAATACCTGGGCCAATTTAAATATTATGGGTCAATATTAAGGTCTGATATTGCGCCTTGCGTTATTTAACCATTGAAAGATGTCTTTGAATTTTTAAAGCATTTTAGAACGCTTATTTCTTCATTTTAAGCTTCTCAGAACACTTTATTTCACATAGGCATACATAGTAAACTTTAGGGTCACGCTGTGTACCCCCTAAGTGACCTATAATTATTTCCCGTGGTAGGGAACAATATTACCCTGTAATATATTACGTGGTCCAATTTAAAAATTATAGGTCAATATTAATTTCCGATACCGTACCGTTAGTTAACATAGAAAAATGTCTTTGAATTTTTTAAGCATTTTAGAACGCCTATTTCCTCATTTTAAGCTTCTCAGAACACTTTATTTTGCATAGGAATACATAGTAAACTTTAGGGTCACGCTGTGTACCCCCTAATTGACCTATACTTATTTCCTGCGGTAGGGTACACTATTACCCTGTAATATAATACCTGGTCCAATTTAAATATTATGGGTCAATATTAAGGTCTGATATCGCGCCTTGCGTTGGTTAACCATTGAAAGATGTCTTCGAATTTCCTTGTTTTAATGCACTATTTAAAATATACATAGTGTACCCCCCAATTGACCTATAATTATTTCCTGTGGTAGGGTACACTATTACTCTGTAATATAATACCTGGTCCAATTTAAATATTATGGTTCCGTATTAAGGTCTGATATCGCGCCTTGCGTTAGTTAACCATTGAAAGATGTCTTTGAATTTTTAAAGCATTTTAGAACTCTTATTTCTTCATTTTAAGCATCTCAGAACACTCTATTTCGCATAGGCATACATAGTAAAATTTAGTGTCACGCTGTGTACCCCCTAAATGACCTATAATTATTTCCTGCGGTAGGGTACACTATTACCCTGTAATATAATACGTGGTTCAATTTAAAAATTTTAAGTCAATATTAAGGTCCGATACCGTGCCGTTAGTTATCATAGAAAAGAGTCTTCGAATTTCCTTGTTTTAATGCACTATTTAAAATATACACAGTGTACCCCCTAATTGACCTATAATTATTTCCTGTTGTAGGGTACACTATTACCCTGTAATATAATACCTTTTTCCAATTTAAATATTATGGGTCAATATTAAGGTCTGATACTGCGCCGTTAGTTAACATAGAAAAGTGTCTTCGTATTTCCTTGTTTTAATGCACTATTTAAAATATACATAGTGTACCCCCTAATTGACCTATAATTATTTCCTGTGGTAGGGTACACTATTACCCTGTAATATAATAACTGGTCCAATTTAAATATTATGGGTCAATATTAAGGTCTGATACTGCGCCTTGCGTTAGTTAACCATTGAATGATGTCTTTGAATTTTTAAAGCATTTTAGACCGCCTATTTCTTCATTTTAAGCTTCTCAGAACACTTTATTTCGCATAGGCATACATAGTAAACTTTAGGGTCACGCTGTGTACCCCCTAATTGACCTATAATTATTTCCTGTAATAGGGTACACTATAACCCTGTAATATAATACGTGGTCCAATTTAAAAATTATAGGTCTATATTAAGGTCCGATACCGTGCCGTTAGTTAACATAGAAAAGTGTCTTCGTATTTCCTTGTTTTAATACACTATTTAAAATATACATAGTGTACCCCCTAATTGACCTATAATTATTTCCTGTGGTAGGGTACACTATTACCCTGTAATATTATACCTGGTTCAATTTAAATATTATGGGTCCATATTAAGGTCTGATATCGTGCTCTGCGTTATTTAACCATTGAAAGAAGTCTTTGAATTTTTAAAGCATTTTAGAACGCTTATTTCTTCATTTTAAGCTTCTCAGAACACTCTATTTCGCATAGGCATACATAGTAAACTTTAGGGTCACGCTGTGTAGTGCACTGACGTGTAGTAGTAGGGCAGTGAAGAGTCCTATATTTTGTTCCACCGCAACGGGGTAAAAAAGCCACGCACGTGTCGCAGTAGGGCCGTGGAGTGTCCGCCATCTTTCGCCACTGATTAGAGCGGAAGCCGAACTGTGGAGTAAAGGCACTGGCGTGTCGTAGTCGGGCAGTGTAGAGTACGCCATTTTGGGCCACTGCAACGCGGCACTTTAGCAGCGCACGTGCTGCTGAAAGGCCATGGAGTGTCCGACATATTTTTCCATTAGTTAGAGTGGAAGCCGAACTGAGGAGAAAAGGCACAGGCGTGCAGTAGTAGGGCAGTGTAGTATCCTGTCATTTTGGCCACCATTACGCAGCACTACAGCCGCGGACGTGCCGCAGTAGGGCTATAGACTGTCCGACATCTTTAGCCACTGGTTTAAGCGGAAGCCCTACAGAGGAGTAAAGGAACAGGCGTGTCGTAGTAGGGCAGTGTAGAGTCCGATATTTTGGGGCAACGCAACGCGACACTACAGCCGCGCGCTTGCCGCAGTAGGGCCATGGAGGGTCCGCCATATTTGGCCTCTGATTTAAGCGGTAGCGCAACTGAGAACTTAAGTCTTTGGTAGAGTCTAGTAGGGCAGTGTAGTGTCCGCCATTTCGGGCCACCGCAACGCGGCACAACAGCCTATTACGTGCCGCAGTAGGGCCGTGGAGTGTCCTCCATTTTTGGCCACTGATTAGAGCGGAAGCCGAACTGAGGAGTAAAGGCACTGACGTGTCGTAGTCGGACAGTGTTGCGTCCGACATGTTGGGCCACTGCAACGCGGCACTACAGCCGTGCAAGTGCCGCATTAGGGCCGGGGAGTGTTCGCCATCTTTGGTCCCGGATAAGAGCGGAAGCCCTGCTCAGGAGTAAAGGCACTGGCGTGTCGTAGTAGGGCAGTGTAGAGTCCGCCATTTTGGGGCAACGCAACGCGACACTACAGCCACGGACGTGCCGCAGTAGGGCTATAGACTGTCCGCCATCTTTGGCCATTAATTAGAGCGGAAGCCGAACTGAGGAGTAAAGGCACTGACGTGTAGTAGTAGGGCAGTGAAGAGTCCTATACTTTGTTCCACCGCAACGGGGCAATAAAGCCACGCACGTGTCGCAGTAGGGCCGTGGAGTGTCCGCCATCTTTGGCCACTGATTAGAGCGGAAGCCGAACTGTGGAGTAAAGGCACTGGCGTGTCGTAGTCGGGCAGTGTGGAGTACGCCATTTTGGGCCACTGCAACGCGGCACTTTAGCAGCGCACGTGCCGCTGAAGGGCCATGGAGTGTCCGACATCTTTTTCCATTAGTTAGAGTGGAAGCAGAACTGAGGAGAAAAGGCACTGGCGTGTAGTATTATGGCAGTGTAGTATCCTGTCATTTTGGCCACCACTACGCAGCACTACAGCCGCGGACGTGCCGCAGTAGGGCTATAGACTGTCCGCCATCTTTAGCCACTGATTTAAGCGGAAGCCCTTCTGAGGAGTAAAGGAACAGGCGTGTCGTAGTAGGGCAGTGTAGAGTCCGATAGTTTGGGGCAACGCAACGCGACACTACAGCCGCGGACGTGACGCAGTAAGGCTATAGACTGTCCGCCATCTTTGGCCATTAATTAGAGCGGAAGCAGAACTGAGGAGTAAAGGCACTGACGTGTAGTAGTAGGGCAGTCCGATATTTTGGGGCAACGCAACGCGACACTACAGCCGCGCGCTTGCCGCAGTAGGGTCAAGAAGGGGCCGCCATATTTGGGAGCTGATTAAAGCGGAAGCGCAACTGAGAACTTAAGTCTTTGGTAGAGTCTAGAAGGGCAGTGCAGTGTCCGCCCTTTTGGGCCACCGCAACGCGTCACTATAGCCACGCACGTGCAGCAGTAGGGCCGTGGAGTGTCCGCCATTTTTGACCATTGATTCGAGCGGAAGCCGAACTGAGGAGTAAAGGCACTGGCGTGTCGTAGTCGGACAGTGTTGCGTCCGACATGTTGGGCCACTGCAACGCGGCACTTCAGCAGCGCACGTGCCGCTGAAGGGCCATGGAGTGTCCGACATCTTTTTCCACTATTTATAGCGGAAGCCGAACTGAGGAGAAAAGGCACTGGCGTGTAGTAGTAGGGCAGTGCAGTGTCCGCCCTTTTGGGCCATCGCAACACGGCACTACAGCCGTGCACGCGCCGAAGTAGGGCTATGGACTGTCCGCCATTTTTGGCCACTAATTAGAGTGGAAGCCGAACTGAAGAGTAAAGGCACAGGCGTGTAATAGTAGGACAGTGTATAGTCCGATATTTTGGGCCACCGCAACGCGGCACTACAGCCGTGCACGTGCCGAAATAGGGCCGGGGAGTGTTCGCCATCTTTGGCCACGGATTAGAGCGGAAGCTCAACTGAGGAGAAAAAGCACAGGCGTTTCGTAGTAGGGCAGTGTAGAGTCCATTATTTTGGGGCACCGCAACGCGACACTACAGTCGCGGACGAGCTGCTGAAGGGCTATGGAGTGTCCGCCATCTTTAGCCACTGATTAGAGCGGAAACTCATCTGAGGAGTAAAGCCACAGGCGTGTCGTAGTAGGGCAGTGTAGAGTCCGATATTTTGGGGCAACGCAACGCGACACTACAGCCGCGCGCTTGCCGCAGTAGGGCCATGGAGGGTCCGCCATATTTGGCCTCTGATTTAAGCGGAAGCGCAACTGAGAACTTAAGTCTTTGGTAGAGACTAGTAGGGCAGTGTAGTGTCCGCCATTTCGGGCCACTGCAACGCGGCACTACAGCCGTGCAAGTGCCGCATTAGGGCCGGGGTGTGTTCGCCATCTTTGGTCCCGGATAAGAGCGGAAGCCCTGCTGAGGGGTAAAGGCACTGGCGTGTCGTAGTAGGGCAGTGTAGAGTCCGCCATTTTGGGGCAACGCAACGCGACACTACAGCCTCGGACGTGCCGCAGTAGGGCTATAGTCTGTCCGCCATCTTTGGCCATTAATTAGAGCGGAAGCCGAACTGAGGAGTAAAGGCACTGACGTGTAGTAGTAGGGCAGTGAAGAGTCCTATATTTTGTTCCACCGGAACGGGGCAATAAAGCCACGCACGTGTCGCAGTAGGGCCGTGGAGTGTCCGTCATCTTTGGCCACTGATTAGAGCGTAAGCCGAACTGTGGAGTAAAGGCACTGGCGTGTCGTAGTAGGGCAGAGTAGAGTCCGATATTTTGGGCCACCGCAACGTGACACTACAGCCGTGCACGTGCCGCGGTAAGGCTATGGATTGTCCGCCAACTTTGGCCACAAATTAGAGCGGAAGCCGAACTGAAGAGTAAAGGCACTTGCGTGTCGTGGTAGGGCAGTGTATAGTCCGACATTTTGGGCCACCGCACCGAGGCACTACAGTCGCGGACGTGCTGCTGTAGGGCTATTGAGTGTCCACCATCTTTGGCCATTGATTAGAGCGGAAGCTCATCTGAGGAGTAAAGCCACTGGCGTGTCGTAGTAGGGCAGAGTAGAGTCCGCCATTTAGGGGCACCGCAACGCGGCACTACAGCCGCAGACGTGCCGCAGTAGGGCCACGGAGGGTCCGCCATATTAGGCCACTGATTTAAGCGGAAGCGCAACTGAGAACTTAAGTCTTTGGTAGAGTCTAGTAGGGCAGTGTTGAGTCCGACATTTTGGGGCACCGCATCGCGGCACTACAGCCGCGGACGTGCTGCAGTAGGGCCATGGAGGGTCCGCCATATTTGGCCACTGATTTAAGCGAAAGCCCAACTGAGGAGTAAAGGAACAGGCGTGTCGTAGTAGGACAGTGAAGTGTCCACCATTTTGGGGCACCGCAACGCGGCACTACAGCCGCGGACGTGCCGCAGAAGGTCTATAGACTATTCGCCATCTTTGGCCACTGATTTGAGCGGAAGTCGATTTAAGGAGTAAAGGCACTGATATGTCGTCTTAGGGCAGTGTAGAGTCCGATATTTTGGGCCGCCGCAACACGGCACTACAGCCGTTATGTGCCGCATTAGGGCCGGGAGTGTTCGCCATCTTTGGCCAGGGATTAGAGCGGAAGCCGAAAAGAGGAGTAAAGGCACTGACGTGTAGTAGTAGGGCAGAGTAGAGTCCGATATTTTGGGGCAACACAACGTGGCACTTTAGCAGCGCACGTGCCGCTGAAGGGCCATGGAGTGTCCGACATCTTTTTCCACTATTAAGCGTGGAAGCCGAACTGAGGAGAAAAGGCTCTGGCGGGTAGTAGTAGGGCAGTGTAGAGTCCGATATTTTGGTCCATCGCAACACGGCACTACTGCCGTGCACGTGCCGCATTAGGGCCGGGGAGTGTTCATCATCTTTGGACACGGATTAGAGCGGAAGCCCAACTGAGGAGTAAAGCCACAGACGTGTCGTAGTCGGGCAGTGTTGCGTCCGACATGTTGGGCCGCAGCAACGCGGCACTACAGCCGTGCACGTGCCGCAGTAGGTCCGGGGAGTGTTCGCCATCTTTGGAAACTGATTTGAGCTGAATCCCAACTGAGCAGTAAAGGCACTGGCATGTCGTAGTAAGGTAGTGTAGAGTCCGACATTTTGGGCCTCTGCAACGTGGCACTACAGCCACGCACGTGCCGCAGAAGGGCCGTGGAGTGTCCGCCATCTTTATCCACTGATTAGAGCGGAATCCCAACTGAGGAGTAAAGGCACTGGCGTGCCATAGTAAGCCAGTGTAGAGTCCGACATTTTGGGCCACTGCAACGTGGCACTACAGCCACGGACATGCCGCGGTAGGGCTATAGACTGTCTGCCATCTTTGGCCACTAATTAGAGCGGAAACCGAACTGAAGAGTAAAGGCACTGGCGTGTAGTAGTAGGGCAGTGTAGAGTCCGATATTTTGGGCCACCGCAACACGGCAATACAGCCGTGATGTGCCGCATTAGGGCCGGGTAGTGTTCGCCATCTTTGGCAAAGGATTAGAGCGGAAGCCGAATTGAGGAGTAAAGGCACTGACGTGTAGTAGTAGGGCAGAGTAGAGTCCGATATTTTGGGGCAACACGACGCGGCACTTCAGCAGCGCACGTGCCGCTGAAGGGCCATGGAATGTCCGACATCTTTTTCCACTATTAAGAGCGGAAGCCGATCTGAGGAGAAAAGGCACTGGCGTGTAGTAGTAGGGCAGTGTAGAGTCCGATATTTTGGGATATCGCAACACGGCACTACTGCCGTGCACGTGCCGCATTATGGCCGGGGAGTGTTCGCCATCTTTGGACACGTATTAGAGCGGAAGCCCAACTGAGGAGTAAAGCCACAGGCGTGTCGTAGTCGGGCAGTGTTGCGTCCGACATGTGGGGCCGCGCTACGCGGCGCTACAGCTTACACGTGCCGCTGAAGGGCCATGGAGTGTCCGCCATCTTTTTCCATTAGTTAGATTGGAAGCCGAACAGAGGAGAAAAGGCACTGGCGTGTAGTAGTAGGGCAGTGTAGTATCCTGCCATTTTGGCCACCACTGCTCTGCACTACAGCTGCGGACGTGCCGCATTAGGGCTATAGACTGTCCGCCATCTTTAGCCACTGATTTAAGCGGAAGCCCAACTGAGGAATAAAGGAACAGGTGTGTCGCAGTAGGGCAGTGTAGAGTCCGCTATTTTGGGGCACCGCAACACGGCACTTCAGCCGCGGACGTGCCGCAGTAGGGCTATGGAATGTCCGCCATCTTTGGTAATGGATAAGAGCGGAAGCTCAACTGAGGAGTAAAGGCACAGGCGTGTCGTAGTAGGGCAGTGTAGAGTCCGCCATTTTAGGGAACCGCAACGCGACACTACAGCCGCGGACGTGACGCAGTAGGGCTATAGACTGTCCGCCATCTTTGGCCATTAATTAGAGCGGAAGCCGAACTGAGGAGTAAAGGCACTGACGTGTAGTAGTAGGGCAGTGTAGAGTCCGATATTTTGGGGCAACGCAACGCTGTAATAAAGCCGCGCACGTGCCGAAGAAGGGCCACGGAGGGTCCGAAATATTTGGCCACAGATTAAAGCGGAAGCGCAACTGAGAACATGTCTTTGGTAGAGTCTAGCAGGACAGTGTTGTGTCCGCCATTTTGGGCCACCGCAACGCGGCCCTACAGCCACGCACGTGCCACAGTTGGGCCGTGGAGTATCCGCCATCTTTGGCCACGGATTGTAGTGGAAGCTTAACTGAGGAGTAAAGGCACTCGCGTGTCACAGTAAGGCAGTGTAGAGTCCGCCATTTTTGGGCACTGCAACGCGACACTACAGCCGCGGACGTGCCGCAGTAGGGCTATAGACTGTCCGCCATCTTTAGCCACTGATTAGAGCATAAGCCGAACTGAGGAGTAAAGGCACGGGCGTATCGTAGTCGGGCAGTGGAGAGTCCTATATTTTGTTCCACCGCAACGGGGCAATAAAGCCACGCACGTGTCGCAGTAGGTCCGGGGAGTGTTCGCCATCTTTGGAAACTGATTTGAGCTGAATCACAACTGAGCAGTAAAGGCACTGGCATGTCGTAGTAAGGTAGTGTAGAGTCCGACATTTTGGGCCACTGCAACTTGGCACTACAGCCACGCACGTGACGCAGAAGGGCCGTGGAGTGTCCGCCATCTTTATCCACTGATTAGAGCGGATTCCCAACTGAGGAGTAAAGGCACTGGCGTGCCGTAGTAAGCCAGTGTAGAGTCCGACATTTTGGGCCACTGCAACGTGGCACTACAGCCACACACGTGCCGCAGTAGGGCAATAGACCGTCCGCCATCGTTAGACACTGATTAGAGTAGAAGCTGAACTGAGGAGTATAGGCACAGGCGTGTCGTAGTCGGGCAGTGTAGCGTCCGACATGTTGGGCCACCGCAACGCGGCAATAAAGCCGCGCACGTGCCGCAGAAGGGCCATGGAGGGTCCGCCATATTTGGCCATAGATTAAAGCGGAAGAGCAACTGAGAACTTAAGTTTATGGTACAGTCTAGTAGGGTAGTGTTGTGTCCACCATTTTGGGCCACCGCAACGCAGCACTACAGCCACGCGCGCGCCGAAGTAGTGCCGGGGAGTGTTCGGCATCTTTGGCCCCGGATAAGAGCGGAAGCCCTGCTGAGGAGTAAAGGCACTGGCGTGTCGTAGTAGGGCAGTGTAGAGTCCGCCATTTTGAGGCAACGCAACGCGACACTACAGCCACGGACGTACCGCAGTAGGGCTATAGACTGTCCGCCATCTTTGGCCATTAATTAGAACGGAAGCCGAACTGAGGAGTAAAAGCACTGACGTGTAGTAGTAGGGCAGTGGAGAGTCCTATATTTTGTTCCACCGCAACGGGGCAATAAAGCCACGCACGTGTCGCAGTAGGGCCGTGGAGTGTCCGCCATCTTTGGCCACTGATTAGAGCGGAAGCCGAACTGTGGAGTAAAGGCACTGGCGTGTCGTAGTCGGGTAGTGTTGAGTACGCCATTTTGGGCCACTGCAACGCGGCACTTTAGCAGCGCACGCGCCGCTGAAGGGTAATGGAGTGTCCGACATCTTTTTCCATCAGTTAGAGTGGAAGCCGAACTGAGGAGAAAAGGCACAGGCGTGCAGTAGTAGGGCAGTGTAGTATCCTGTCATTTTGGCCACCACTACGCAGCACTACAGTGCCGCAGTAGGGCTATAGACTGTCTGCCATCTTTAGCCACTGATTTAAGCGGAAGCCCTACTGAGAACTTAAGTCTTTGGTAGAGTCTAGTAGGGCAGTGTAGAGTCCGACATTTTGGGGCTCCGCATCGCGGCACTACAGCCGCGGACGTGCTGCAGTAGGGCCATGGAGGGTTCGCCATATTTGGACACTGATTTAAGCGAAAGCCCAACTGAGGAGTAAAGGAACAGGCGTGTCGTAGTAGGGCAGTGAAGTGTCCGCCATTTTGGGGGCACCGCAACGCGGCACTACAGCCGCGGACGTGCCGCAGATGGGCTATAGACTAAAGGCCAGCTTTGGCCACTGATTTGAGCGGAAGTCGAAATAAGGAGTAAAGGCACTGACGTGTCGTCGTAGGGCAGTGTAGAGTCCGATATTTTAGGCCGCCGCAACGCGGCAATAAAGCCGCGCACGTGCCGCAGAAGGGCCACGGAGAGTCCGCCATATTTGGCCACTGATTAAAGCGGAAGCGCAACTGAGAACTTAAGTCTTTGGTAGAGTCTAGCAGGGCAGTGTTGTGTCCGCCATTTTGGGGCACCGCAACGCGACACTACAGCCACGGACATGCCGCGGTAGGGCTATAGACTGTCTGCCATCTTTGGCCACTAATTAGAGCGGAAACCGAACTGAAGAGTAAAGGCACTGGCGTGTAGTAGTAGAGCAGTGTAGAGTCCGATATTTTGGGCCACCGCAACACGGCACTACAGCCGTGATGTGCCGCATTAGGGCCGGGTAGTGTTCGCCATCTTTGGCAAGGGATTAGAGCGGAAGCCGAACTGAGGAGTAAAGGCACTCACGTGTAGTAGTAGGGCAGAGTAGAGTCCTATATTTTGGGGCAACACAACGCGGCACTTCAGCAGCGCACGAGCCGCTGAAGGGCCATGGAGTGTCCGACATCTTTTTCCACTATTAAGAGCGGAAGCCGATCTGAGGAGAAAAGGCACTGGCGTGTAGTAGTAGGGCAGTGTAGAGTCCGATATTTTGGGCCACTGCAACGTGGCACTACAGCCACACACGTGCCGCAGTAGGGCAATAGACCGTCCGCCATCGTTAGACACTGATTAGAGCAGAAGCCGAACTGAGGAGTAGAGGCACAGGCGTGTCGTAGTCGGGCAGTGTAGCGACCGACATGTTGGGCCACCGCAACGCGGCAATAAAGCCGCGCACGTGCCGAAGAAGGGCCATGGAGGGCCCGCCATATTTGGCCATAGATTAAAGCGGAAGCGCAACTGAGAACTTAAGTTTATGGTACAGTCTAGTAGGGTAGTGTTGTGTCCACCATTTTGGGCCAACGCAACACAGCACTACAGCCACGCGCGCGCCGAAGTAGTGCCGGGGAGTGTTCGCCATCTTTGGTCCCGGATGAGAGCGGAAGCCCTGCTGAGGAGTAAAGGCACTGGCGTGTCGTAGTAGGGCAGTGTAGAGTCCGCAATTTTGAGGCAACGCAACGCGACACTACAGCCACGGACGTACCGCAGTAGGGCTATAAAATGTCCGCCATCTTTGGCCATTAATTAGAGCGGAAGCCGAACTGAGGAGTAAAAGCACTGACGTGTAGTAGTAGGGCAGTGGAGAGTCCTATATTTTGTTCCACCGCAACGGGGCAATAAAGCCACGCACGTGTCGCAGTAGGGCCGTGGAGTGTCCGCCATCTTTGGCCAGTGATTAGAGCGGAAGCCGAACTGTGGAGTAAAGGCACTTACGTGTCGTAGTCGGGCAGTGTTGAGTACGCCATTTTGGGCCACTGCAACGCGGCACTTTAGCAGCGCACGCGCCGCTGAAGGGCCATGGAGTGTCCGACATCTTTTTCCATTAGTTAGAGTGGAAGCCGATCTGAGGAGAAAAGGCAAGGGCGTGCAGTAGTAGGGCAGTGTAGTATCCTGTCATTTTGGCCACCACTACGCAGCACTACAGCCGCGGACGTGCCGCAGTAGGGCTATAGACTGTCTGCCATCTTTAGCCACTGATATAAGCGGAAGCCCTACTGAGGAGTAAAGGAACAGGCGTGTCGTAGTAGGGCAGTGTAGAGTCCGATATTTTGGGGCAACGCAACGCGACACTACAGCCGCGCGCTTGGCGCAATAGGGCCATGGAGGGTCCGCCATATTTTGCCTCTGATTTAAGCGGAAGCGCAACTGAGAACTTAAGTCTTTGGTAGAGTCTAGTAGGGCAGTGTGGTGTCCGCCATTTCGGGCCACCGCAACGCGGCACAACAGCCTATTACGTGCCGCAGTAGGGCCGTGGAGTGTCCGCCATTTTTGGCCACTGATTAGAGCGGAAGCCGAACTGAGGAGTAAACGCACTGGCGTGTCGTAGTCGGACAGTGTTGCGTCCGACATGTTGGGCCACTGCAACGCGGCACTTCAGCAGCGCACGTGCCGCCGAAGGGCCATGGAGTGTCCGACATCTTTTTCCACTATTTAGAGCGGAAGCAGAACTGAGGAGAAAAGGCACTGGCGTGTAGTAGTAGGGCAGTGTAGAGTCCGATATTTTGGGCCATCGCAACACGGCACTACTGCCGTGCACGTGCCGCATTAGGGCCGGGGAGTGTTCATCATCTTTGGACACGGATTAGAGCGGAAGCCCAACTGAGGAGTAAAGCCACAGGCGTGTCGTATTCGGGCTGTGTTGCGTCCGACATGTTGGGCCGCAGCAACGCGGCACTACAGCTTCCACGTGCCGCTGAAGGGCCACGGAGTGTCCGCCATCTTTTTCATTAGTTAGATTGGAAGCCGAACTGAGGAGAAAAGGCACTGGCGTGCCGTAGTAAGCCAGTGTAGAGTCCGACATTTTGGGCCACTGCAACGTGGCACTACAGCCACACACGTGCCGCAGTAGGGCAATAGATCGTCCGCCATCGTTAGACACTGATTAGAGGAGAAGCCGAACTGAGGAGTAAAGGCACAGGCGTGTCGTAGTCGGGCAGTGTAGCGTCCGACATGTTGGGCCACCGCAACGCGGCAATAAAGCCGCGCACGTGCCGCAGAAGGGCCATGGAGGATCCGCCATATTTGGTGATAGATTAAAGCGGAAGCGCAACTGAGGAGTAAAAGCACTGACGTGTAGTAGTAGGGCAGTGAAGAGTCCTATATTTTGTTCCACCGCAACGGGGCAATAAAGCCACGCACGTGTCGCAGTAGGGCCGTGGAGTGTCCGCCATCTTTGGCCACTGATTAGAGTGGAAGCCGAACTGAGGAGAAAAGGCACAGGCGTGCAGTAGTAGGGCAGTGTAGAGTCCGATATTTTGGGGCAACGCAACGCGACACTACAGCCGCGGACGTGCAGCAGTAGGGCTATAGACTGTCCGCCATCTTTAGCCACTGATTTAAGCGGAAGCCCAACTGAGGAGTAAAGTAACTGGCGTGTCGCAGTAGGGCAGTGTAGAGTCCGCTATTTTGGGGCTCCGCAACACGGCACTACAGCCTCGGACGTGCCGCATTAGGGCCGGGGAGTGTTCATCATCTTTGGACACGGATTAGAGCGGACGCCCAACTGAGGAGTAAAGCCACAGGCGTGTCGTATTCGGGCAGTGTTGCGTCCGACATGTTGGGCCGCAGCAACGCGGCACTACAGCTTACACGTGCCGCTGAAGGGCCATGGAGTGTCCGCCATCTTTTTCCATTAGTTAGATTGGAAGCCGAACTGAGGAGAAAAGGCACTGGCGTGCCGTAGTAAGCCAGTGTAGAGTCCGACATTTTGGGCCATCGCAACACGGCACTACTGCCGTGCACGTGCCGCATTAGGGCCGGGGAGTGTTCATCATCTTTGGACACGGATTAGAGCGTAAGCCCAACTGAGCAGTAAAGGCACTGGCATGTCGTAGTAAGGTAGTGTAGAGTCCGACATTTTGGGCCTCTGCAACGTGGCACTACAGCCACGCACGTGCCGCAGAAGGGCCGTGGAGCGTCCGCCATCTTTATCTACTGATTAGAGCGGAATCCCAACTGAGGAGTAAAGGCACTGGCGTGCCGTAGTAAGCCTGTGTAGAGTCCGACATTTTGGGCCACTGCAACGTGGCACTACAGCCACACACGTGCCGCAGTAGGGCAATAGATCGTCCGCCATCGTTAGACACTGATTAGAGGAGAAGCCGAACTGAGGAGTAAAGGCACAGGCGTGTCGTAGTCTGGCAGTGTAGGGTCCGACATGTTGGGCCACCGCAACGCGGCAATAAAGCCGCGCACATGCCGCAGAAGGGCCATGGAGGATCCGCCATATTTGGTGATAGATTAAAGCGGAAGCGCAACTGAGGAGTAAAAGCACTGACGTGTAGTAGTAGGGCAGTGAAGAGTCCTATATTTTGTTCCACAGCAACGGGGCAATAAAGCCACGCACGTGTCGCAGTAGGGCCGTGGAGTGTCCGCCATCTTTGGCCACTGATTAGAGTGGAAGCCGAACTGAGGAGAAAAGGCACAGGCGTGCAGTAGTAGGGCAGTGTAGAGTCCGATATTTTGGGGCAACGCAACGCGACACTACAGCCGCGGACGTGCAGCAGTAGGGCTATAGACTGTCCGCCATTTTTAGCCACTGATTTAAGCGGAAGCCCAACTGAGGAGTAAAGTAACAGGCGTGTCGCAGTTGGGCAGTGTAGAGTCCGCTATTTTGGGGCTCCGCAACACGGCACTACAGCATCGGACGTGCCGCAGTAGGACTATGGAATGTTCGCCATCTTTGGTAACGGATAAGAGCGGAAGCTCAACTGAGGAGTAAAGGCACAGGCGTGTCGTAGTAGGGCAGAGTAGAGTCCGATATTTTGGGCCACCGCAACGTCACACTACAGCCGCGCATGTGCCGCGGTAAGGCTATGGATTGTCCGCCAACTTTGGCCACAAATTAGAGCGGAAGCCGAACTGAAGAGTAAAGGCACTTGCGTGTCGTGGTAGGGCAGTGTATAGTCCGACATTTTGGGCCACCGCACCGCGGCACTACAGTCGCGGACGTGCTGCTGTACGGCTATGGAGTGTCCACCATCTTTGGCCACTGATTAGAGCGGAAGCTCATCTGTTGAGTAAAGCCACTGTCGTGTCGTAGTAGGGCAGTGTAGAGTCCGCCATTTAGGGGCACCGCAACGCGGCACTACAGCCGCAGACGTGCCGCAGTAGGGCCATGGAGGGTCCGCCATATTTGGCCACTGATTTAAGCGAAAGCCCAACTGAGGAGTAAAGGAACAGGCGTGTCGTAGTAGGGCAGTGAAGTGTCCGCCATTTTGGGGCACCGCAACGCGGCACTACAGCCGCGGACGTGCCGCAGAAGGTCTATAGACTATTCGCCATCTTTGGCCACTGATTTGAGCGGAAGTCGATTTAAGGAGTAAAGGCACTTACGCGTCGTCTTAGGGCAGTGTAGAGTCCGATATTTTGGGCCACCGCAACACGGCACTACAGCCGTGATGTGCCGCATTAGGGCCGGGGAGTGTTCGCCATCTTTGGCCAGGGATTAGAGCGGAAGCCGAACAGAGGAGTAAAGCCACAGGCGTGTCGTAGTCGGGCAGTGTTGCGTCCGACATGTTGGGCCGCAGCAACGCGGCACTACAGCCGTGCAAGTGCCGCATTAGGGCCGGGGAGTGTTCATCATCTTTGGACAAGGAATAGAGCGGAAGCCGAACTGTGGAGTAAAGGCACTGGCGTGTCGTAGTCGGGCAGTGTAGAGTACGCCATTTTCGGCCACTGCAACGCGGCACTTTAGCAGCGCCCGTGCCGCTGAAGGGCCATGGAGTGTCCGACATCTTTTTCCATTAGTTAGAGTGGAAGCAGAACTGAAGAGAAAAGGCACTGGCGTGTAGTAGTAGGGCAGTGTAGTATCCTGTCATTTTGGCCACCGCTACGCAGCACTACAGCCGCGGACGTGCCGCAGTAGGGCTATAGACTGTCCGCCATCTTTAGCCACTGATTTAAGCGGAAGCCCTACTGAGGAGTAAAGGAACAGGCCTGTCGTAGTAGGGCAGTGTAGAGTCCGATATTTTGGTGCAACGCAACGCGACACTACAGCCGCGCGCTTGCCGCAGTAGGGCAATGGAGGGTCCGCCATATTTGGCCTCTGATTTAAGCGGAAGCGCAACTGAGAACTTAAGTCTTTGGTAGAGTCTAGTAGGGCAGTGTAGTGTCCGCCATGTCGGGCCTCCGCAACGCGGCACAACAGCCTATTACGTGCCGCAGTAGGGCCGTGGAGTGTCCGCCATTTTTGGTCATTGATTAGAGCGGAAGCCGAACTGAGGAGTAAAGGCACTGGCGTGTCGTAGTCGGACAGTGTTGCGTCCGACATGTTGGGCCACTGCAACGCGGCACTTCAGCAGCGCACGTGCCGCCGAAGGGCCATGGAGTGTCCGACATCTTTTTCCACTATTTAGAGCGGAAGCAGATCTGAGGAGAAAAGGCACTGGCGTGTAGTAGTAGGGCAGTGTAGAGTCCGATATTTTGGGCCACCGCAACGTGACACTACAGCCGTGCACGTGCCACGGTAAGGCTATGGATTGTCCTCCATCTTTGGCCTCAAATTAGAGCGGAAGCTCATCTGAGGAGTAAAGGAACAGGCGTGTCGTAGTAGGGCAGTGAAGTGTCCGCCATTTTGGGGGCCCGCAACGCGGCACTACAGCCGCGGACGTGCCGCAGAAGGTCTATAGACTATTCGCCATCTTTGGCCACTGATTTGAGCGGAAGTCGATTTAAGGAGTAAAGGCACTGACGTGTCGTCGTAGGGCAGTGTAGAGTCCGATATTTAGGGCCACCGCAACACGGAACTACAGCCGTGATGTGCCGCATTAGGGCCGGGGAGTGTTCGCCATCTTTGGCCAGGGATTAGAGCGGAAGCCGAACTGAGGAGTAAAGGCACTGACGTGTAGTAGTAGGGCAGAGTAGAGTCCGATATTTTGGGGCAACACAACGTGGCACTTCAGCTTACACGTGCCGCGGAAGGGCCATGGAGTGTCCGCCATCTTTTTCCATTAGTTAGATTGGAAGCCGAACTGAGGAGAAAAGGCACTGGCGTGTAGTAGTAGGGCAGTGTAGTATCCTGCCATTTTAGCCACCACTGCTCAGCACTAAAGCCGCGGACGTGCCTCAGTAGGGCTATAGACGGTCCGCCATCTTTAGTCACTGATTTAAGCGGAAGCCCAACTGAGGAGTAAAGGAACAGGCGTGTCGCAGTAGGGCAGTGTAGAGTCCGCTATTTTGGGACACCGCAACACGGCACTACAGCCGCTGACGTGCCGCAGTAGGGCTATGGAATATCCGCCATCTATGGTAACGGATAAGAGCGGAAGCTCAACTGAGGAGTAAAGGCATAGGCGTGTCGTAGTAGGGCAGTGTAGAGTCCGCCATTTTAGGGCACCGCAACGCGACACTACTGCCGCGGACGTGACGCAGTAGGGTTATAGAATGCCCGCCATCTTTGGCCATTAATTAGAGCGGAAGCCGAACTGAGGAGTAAAGGCACTGACGTGTAGTAGTAGGGCAGTGTAGAGTCCGATATTTTGGGGCACCGCAACACGGCACTACAGCCGCGGACGTGCCGCAGTAGGGCTATGGATTGTCCGCCAACTTTGGCCACAAATTAGAGCGGAAGCCGAACTGAAGAGTAAAGGCACTTGCGTGTCGTAGTAGGGCAGTGAAGTGTCCTCCATTTTGGGGCACCGCAACGTGGCACTACAGCCGCGGACGTGCCGCAGAAGGTCTATAGACTATTCGCCATCTTTGGTCACTGATTTGAGCGGAAGTCGATTTAAGGAGTAAAGGCACTGACGTGTCGTCGTAGGGCAGTGTAGAGTCCGATATTTTGGGGCACCGCAACGCGGCACTACAGCCGCGGACGTGCCGCAGAAGGTCTATAGACTATTCGCCAACTTTGGCCACTGATTAGAGCGGAAGCTCATCTGTTGAGTAAAGCCACTGTCGTGTCGTAGTAGGGCAGTGTAGAGTCCGCCATTTAGGGGCATCGCAACGCGGCACTACAGCCGCAGTAGGGCCATGGAGGGTCCGCCATATTTGGCCACTGATTTAAGCGAAAGCCCAACTGAGGAGTAAAGGAACAGGCGTGTCGTAGTAGGGCAGTGAAGTGTCCGCCATTTTGGGGCACCGCAACGCGGCACTACAGCCGCGGACGTGCCGCAGAAGGTCTATAGACTATTCGCCATCTTTGGCCACTGATTTGAGCGGAAGTCGATTTAAGGAGTAAAGGCACTTACGCGTCGTCTTAGGGCAGTGTAGAGTCCGATATTTTGGGCCACCGCAACACGGCACTACAGCCGTTATGTGCCGCATTAGGGCCGGGGAGTGTTCGCCATCTTTGGCCAGGGATTAGAGCGGAAGCCGAACAGAGGAGTAAAGCCACAGGCGTGTCGTAGTCGGGCAGTGTTGCGTCCGACATGTTGGGCCGCAGCAACGCGGCACTACAGCCGTGCAAGTGCCGCATTAGGGCCGGGGAGTGTTCATCATCTTTGGACAAGGATTAGAGCGGAAGCCGAACTGTGGAGTAAAGGCACTGGCGTGTCGTAGTCGGGCAGTGTAGAGTACGCCATTTTCGGCCACTGCAACGCGGCACTTTAGCAGCGCACGTGCCGCTGAAGGGCCATGGAGTGTCCGACATCTTTTTCCATTAGTTAGAGTGGAAGCAGAACTGAAGAGAAAAGGCACTGGCGTGTAGTAGTAGGGCAGTGTAGAGTCCGATATTTTGGTGCAACGCAACGCGACACTACAGCCGCGCGCTTGCCGCAGTAGGGCAATGGAGGGTCCGCCATATTTGGCCTCTGATTTAAGCGGAAGCGCAACTGAGAACTTAAGTCTTTGGTAGAGTCTAGTAGGGCAGTGTAGTGTCCGCCATGTCGGGCCTCCACAACGCGGCACAACAGCCTATTACGTGCCGCAGTAGGGCCGTGGAGTGTCCGCCATTTTTGGCCATTGATTAGAGCGGAAGCCGAACTGAGGAGTAAAGGCACTGGCGTGTCGTAGTCGGACAGTGTTGCGTCCGACATGTTGGGCCACTGCAACGCGGCACTTCAGCAGCGCACGTGCCGCCGAAGGGCCATGGAGTGTCCGACATCTTTTTCCACTATATAGAGCGGAAGCAGATCTGAGGAGAAAAGGCACTGGCGTGTAGTAGTAGGGCAGTGTAGAGTCCGATATTTTGGGCCACCGCAACGTGACACTACAGCCGTGCACGTGCCACGGTAAGGCTATGGATTGTCCTCCATCTTTGGCCACAAATTAGAGCGGAAGCTCATCTGAGGAGTAAAGCCACAGGCGTGTCGTAGTAGGGCAGTGTAGAGTCCGCCATTTAGGGGCACCGCAACGCGGCACTACAGCCGCAGACGTGCCACAGTAGGGCCACGGAGGGTCCGCCATATTAGGCCACTGATTTAAGCGAAATCCCAACTGAGGAGTAAAGGAACAGGCGTGTCGTAGTAGGGCAGTGAATTGTCCGCCATTTTGGGGCACCGCAACGCGGCATTACAGCCGCGGACGTGCCGCATTAGGTCTATAGACTATTCGCCATCTTTGGCCACTGATTTGAGCGGAAGTCAATTTAAGGAGTAAAGGCACTGACGTGTCGTCGTAGGACAGTGTAGAGTCCGCTAGTTTGGGGCACCGCAACACGGCACTACAGCCGCGGACGTGCCGCAGTAGGGCTATGGATTGTCCGCCAACTTTGGCCACAAATTAGAGCGGAAGCCGAACTGAAGAGTAAAGGCACTTGCGTGTCGTAGTAGGGCAGTGAAGTGTCCGCCATTTTGGGGGCCCGCAACGCGGCACTACAGCCGCGGACGTGCCGCAGAAGGTCTATAGACTATTCGCCATCTTTGGTCACTGATTTGAGCGGAAGTCGATTTAAGGAGTAAAGGCACTGACGTGTCGTCGTAGGGCAGTGTAGAGTCCGATATTTTGGGGCACCGCAACGCGGCACTACAGCCGCGGACGTGCCGCAGAAGGTCTATAGACTATTCGCCAACTTTGGCCACTGATTAGAGCGGAAGCTCATCTGTTGAGTAAAGCCACTGTCGTGTCGTAGTAGGGCAATGTAGAGTCCGCCATTTAGGGGCATCGCAACGCGGCACTACAGCCGCAGTAGGGCCATGGAGGGTCCGCCATATTTGGCCACTGATTTAAGCGAAAGCCCAACTGAGGAGTAAAGGAACAGGCGTGTCGTAGTAGGGCAGTGAAGTGTCCGCCATTTTGGGGCACCGCAACGCGGCACTACAGCCGCGGACGTGCCGCAGAAGGTCTATAGACTATTCGCCATCTTTGGCCACTGATTTGAGCGGAAGTCGATTTAAGGAGTAAAGGCACTTACGCGTCGTCTTAGGGCAGTGTAGAGTCCGATATTTTGGGCCACCGCAACACGGCACTACAGCCGTTATGTGCCGCATTAGGGCCGGGGAGTGTTCGCCATCTTTGGCCAGGGATTAGAGCGGAAGCCGAACAGAGGAGTAAAGCCACAGGCGTGTCGTAGTCGGGCAGTGTTGCGTCCGACATGTTGGGCCGCAGCAACGCGGCACTACAGCCGTGCAAGTGCCGCATTAGGGCCGGGGAGTGTTCATCATCTTTGGACAAGGATTAGAGCGGAAGCCGAACTGTGGAGTAAAGGCACTGGCGTGTCGTAGTCGGGCAGTGTAGAGTACGCCATTTTCGGCCACTGCAACGCGGCACTTTAGCAGCGCACGTGCCGCTGAAGGGCCATGGAGTGTCCGACATCTTTTTCCATTAGTTAGAGTGGAAGCAGAACTGAAGAGAAAAGGCACTGGCGTGTAGTAGTAGGGCAGTGTAGAGTCCGATATTTTGGTGCAACGCAACGCGACACTACAGCCGCGCGCTTGCCGCAGTAGGGCAATGGAGGGTCCGCCATATTTGGCCTCTGATTTAAGCGGAAGCGCAACTGAGAACTTAAGTCTTTGGTAGAGTCTAGTAGGGCAGTGTAGTGTCCGCCATGTCGGGCCTCCACAACGCGGCACAACAGCCTATTACGTGCCGCAGTAGGGCCGTGGAGTGTCCGCCATTTTTGGCCATTGATTAGAGCGGAAGCCGAACTGAGGAGTAAAGGCACTGGCGTGTCGTAGTCGGACAGTGTTGCGTCCGACATGTTGGGCCACTGCAACGCGGCACTTCAGCAGCGCACGTGCCGCCGAAGGGCCATGGAGTGTCCGACATCTTTTTCCACTATTTAGAGCGGAAGCAGATCTGAGGAGAAAAGGCACTGGCGTGTAGTAGTAGGGCAGTGTAGAGTCCGATATTTTGGGCCACCGCAACGTGACACTACAGCCGTGCACGTGCCACGGTAAGGCTATGGATTGTCCTCCATCTTTGGCCACAAATTAGAGCGGAAGCTCATCTGAGGAGTAAAGCCACAGGCGTGTCGTAGTAGGGCAGTGTAGAGTCCGCCATTTAGGGGCACCGCAACGCGGCACTACAGCCGCAGACGTGCCACAGTAGGGCCACGGAGGGTCCGCCATATTAGGCCACTGATTTAAGCGAAATCCCAACTGAGGAGTAAAGGAACAGGCGTGTCGTAGTAGGGCAGTGAATTGTCCGCCATTTTGGGGCACCGCAACGCGGCATTACAGCCGCGGACGTGCCGCATTAGGTCTATAGACTATTCGCCATCTTTGGCCACTGATTTGAGCGGAAGTCAATTTAAGGAGTAAAGGCACTGACGTGTCGTCGTAGGACAGTGTAGAGTCCGCTAGTTTGGGGCACCGCAACACGGCACTACAGCCGCGGACGTGCCGCAGTAGGGCTATGGATTGTCCGCCAACTTTGGCCACAAATTAGAGCGGAAGCCGAACTGAAGAGTAAAGGCACTTGCGTGTCGTAGTAGGGCAGTGAAGTGTCCGCCATTTTGGGGCCCCGCAACGCGGCACTACAGCCGCGGACGTGCCGCAGAAGGTCTATAGACTATTCGCCATCTTTGGCCACTGATTTGAGCGGAAGTCGATTTAAGGAGTAAAGGCACTGACGTGTCGTCGTAGGGCAGTGTAGAGTCCGATATTTAGGGCCACCGCAACACGGAACTACAGCCGTGATGTGCCGCATTAGGGCCGGGGAGTGTTCGCCATCTTTGGCCAGGGATTAGAGCGGAAGCCGAACTGAGGAGTAAAGGCACTGACGTGTCGTCGTAGGGCAGTGTAGAGTCCGATATTTTTGGCCACCACTGCTCAGCACTACAGCCGCGGACGTGCCGCAGTAGCGCTATAGACTGTCCGCTACCTTTAGCCACTGATTTAAGCGGAAGCCCAACTGAGGAGTAAAGGAACAGGCGTGTCGCAGTAGGGCAGTGTAGAGTCCGCTATTTTGGGGCACCGCAACTCGGCACTACAGCCGCGGACGTGCCGCAGTAGGGCTATGGAATGCCCGCCATCTTTGGTAACGGATAAGAGCGGAAGCCGAACTGAAGAGTAAAGACACTTGCGTGTCGTGCTAGGGCAGTGTATAGTCCGACATTTTGGGCCACCGCACCGCGGCACTACAGTCGCGGACGTGCTGCTGTAGGGCTATGGAGTGTCCACCATCTTTGGCCACTGATAAGAGCGGAAGCTCATCTGAGGAATAAAGCCACAGGCGTGTCGTAGTAGGGCAGTGTAGAGTCCGACATTTTGGGGCACCGCATCGCGGCACTACAGCCGCGGACGTGCTGGAGTAGGGCCATGGAGGGTCCGCCATATTTGGCCACTGATTTAAGCGGAAGCCCAACTGAGGAGTAAAGTAACAGGCGTGTCGCAGTTGGGCAGTGTAGAGTCCGATATTTTGGGGCAACGCAACGCGACACTACAGCCGCGGACGTGCAGCAGTAGGGCTATAGACTGTCCGCCATTTTTAGCCACTGATTTAAGCGGAAGCCCAACTGAGGAGTAAAGTAACAGGCGTGTCGCAGTTGGGCAGTGTAGAGTCCGCTATTTTGGGGCTCCGCAACACGGCACTACAGCATCGGACGTGCCGCAGTAGGACTATGGAATGTTCGCCATCTTTGGTAACGGATAAGAGCGGAAGCTCAACTGAGGAGTAAAGGCACAGGCGTGTCGTAGTAGGGCAGAGTAGAGTCCGATATTTTGGGCCACCGCAACGTCACACTACAGCCGCGCATGTGCCGCGGTAAGGCTATGGATTGTCCGCCAACTTTGGCC
The DNA here is from genome assembly GCF_982258835.1 of Parasteatoda tepidariorum. Taxonomy (NCBI): domain Eukaryota; kingdom Metazoa; phylum Arthropoda; class Arachnida; order Araneae; family Theridiidae; genus Parasteatoda; species Parasteatoda tepidariorum. The sequence continues at coordinate 93,609 of NW_028257451.1, forward strand.
ACAAATTAGAGCGGAAGCCGAACTGAAGAGTAAAGGCACTTGCGTGTCGTGGTAGGGCAGTGTATAGTCCGACATTTTGGGCCACCGCACCGCGGCACTACAGTCGCGGACGTGCTGCTGTACGGCTATGGAGTGTCCACCATCTTTGGCCACTGATTAGAGCGGAAGCTCATCTGTTGAGTAAAGCCACTGTCGTGTCGTAGTAGGGCAGTGTAGAGTCCGCCATTTAGGGGCACCGCAACGCGGCACTACAGCCGCAGACGTGCCGCAGTAGGGCCATGGAGGGTCCGCCATATTTGGCCACTGATTTAAGCGAAAGCCCAACTGAGGAGTAAAGGAACAGGCGTGTCGTAGTAGGGCAGTGAAGTGTCCGCCATTTTGGGGCACCGCAACGCGGCACTACAGCCGCGGACGTGCCGCAGAAGGTCTATAGACTATTCGCCATCTTTGGCCACTGATTTGAGCGGAAGTCGATTTAAGGAGTAAAGGCACTTACGCGTCGTCTTAGGGCAGTGTAGAGTCCGATATTTTGGGCCACCGCAACACGGCACTACAGCCGTGATGTGCCGCATTAGGGCCGGGGAGTGTTCGCCATCTTTGGCCAGGGATTAGAGCGGAAGCCGAACAGAGGAGTAAAGCCACAGGCGTGTCGTAGTCGGGCAGTGTTGCGTCCGACATGTTGGGCCGCAGCAACGCGGCACTACAGCCGTGCAAGTGCCGCATTAGGGCCGGGGAGTGTTCATCATCTTTGGACAAGGAATAGAGCGGAAGCCGAACTGTGGAGTAAAGGCACTGGCGTGTCGTAGTCGGGCAGTGTAGAGTACGCCATTTTCGGCCACTGCAACGCGGCACTTTAGCAGCGCCCGTGCCGCTGAAGGGCCATGGAGTGTCCGACATCTTTTTCCATTAGTTAGAGTGGAAGCAGAACTGAAGAGAAAAGGCACTGGCGTGTAGTAGTAGGGCAGTGTAGTATCCTGTCATTTTGGCCACCGCTACGCAGCACTACAGCCGCGGACGTGCCGCAGTAGGGCTATAGACTGTCCGCCATCTTTAGCCACTGATTTAAGCGGAAGCCCTACTGAGGAGTAAAGGAACAGGCCTGTCGTAGTAGGGCAGTGTAGAGTCCGATATTTTGGTGCAACGCAACGCGACACTACAGCCGCGCGCTTGCCGCAGTAGGGCAATGGAGGGTCCGCCATATTTGGCCTCTGATTTAAGCGGAAGCGCAACTGAGAACTTAAGTCTTTGGTAGAGTCTAGTAGGGCAGTGTAGTGTCCGCCATGTCGGGCCTCCGCAACGCGGCACAACAGCCTATTACGTGCCGCAGTAGGGCCGTGGAGTGTCCGCCATTTTTGGTCATTGATTAGAGCGGAAGCTGAACTGAGGAGTAAAGGCACTGGCGTGTCGTAGTCGGACAGTGTTGCGTCCGACATGTTGGGCCACTGCAACGCGGCACTTCATCAGCGCACGTGCCGCCGAAGGGCCATGGAGTGTCCGACATCTTTTTCCACTATTTAGAGCGGAAGCAGATCTGAGGAGAAAAGGCACTGGGGTGTAGTAGTAGGGCAGTGTAGAGTCCGATATTTTGGGCCACCGCAACGTGACACTACAGCCGTGCACGTGCCACGGTAAGGCTATGGATTGTCCAACATCTTTGGCCTCAAATTAGAGCGGAAGCTCATCTGAGGAGTAAAGGAACAGGCGTGTCGTAGTAGGGCAGTGAAGTGTCCGCCATTTTGGGGGCCCGCAACGCGGCACTACAGCCGCGGACGTGCCGCAGAAGGTCTATAGACTATTCGCCATCTTTGGCCACTGATTTGAGCGGAAGTCGATTTAAGGAGTAAAGGCACTGACGTGTCGTCGTAGGGCAGTGTAGAGTCCGATATTTAGGGCCACCGCAACACGGAACTACAGCCGTGATGTGCCGCATTAGGGCCGGGGAGTGTTCGCCATCTTTGGCCAGGGATTAGAGCGGAAGCCGAACTGAGGAGTAAAGGCACTGACGTGTAGTAGTAGGGCAGAGTAGAGTCCGATATTTTGGGGCAACACAACGTGGCACTTCAGCTTACACGTGCCGCGGAAGGGCCATGGAGTGTCCGCCATCTTTTTCCATTAGTTAGATTGGAAGCCGAACTGAGGAGAAAAGGCACTGGCGTGTAGTAGTAGGGCAGTGTAGTATCCTGCCATTTTAGCCACCACTGCTCAGCACTAAAGCCGCGGACGTGCCTCAGTAGGGCTATAGACGGTCCGCCATCTTTAGTCACTGATTTAAGCGGAAGCCCAACTGAGGAGTAAAGGAACAGGCGTGTCGCAGTAGGGCAGTGTAGAGTCCGCTATTTTGGGACACCGCAACACGGCACTACAGCCGCTGACGTGCCGCAGTAGGGCTATGGAATATCCGCCATCTATGGTAACGGATAAGAGCGGAAGCTCAACTGAGGAGTAAAGGCATAGGCGTGTCGTAGTAGGGCAGTGTAGAGTCCGCCATTTTAGGGCACCGCAACGCGACACTACTGCCGCGGACGTGACGCAGTAGGGTTATAGAATGCCCGCCATCTTTGGCCATTAATTAGAGCGGAAGCCGAACTGAGGAGTAAAGGCACTGACGTGTAGTAGTAGGGCAGTGTAGAGTCCGATATTTTGGGGCACCGCAACACGGCACTACAGCCGCGGACGTGCCGCAGTAGGGCTATGGATTGTCCGCCAACTTTGGCCACAAATTAGAGCGGAAGCCGAACTGAAGAGTAAAGGCACTTGCGTGTCGTAGTAGGGCAGTGAAGTGTCCTCCATTTTGGGGCACCGCAACGTGGCACTACAGCCGCGGACGTGCCGCAGAAGGTCTATAGACTATTCGCCATCTTTGGTCACTGATTTGAGCGGAAGTCGATTTAAGGAGTAAAGGCACTGACGTGTCGTCGTAGGGCAGTGTAGAGTCCGATATTTTGGGGCACCGCAACGCGGCACTACAGCCGCGGACGTGCCGCAGAAGGTCTATAGACTATTCGCCAACTTTGGCCACTGATTAGAGCGGAAGCTCATCTGTTGAGTAAAGCCACTGTCGTGTCGTAGTAGGGCAGTGTAGAGTCCGCCATTTAGGGGCATCGCAACGCGGCACTACAGCCGCAGTAGGGCCATGGAGGGTCCGCCATATTTGGCCACTGATTTAAGCGAAAGCCCAACTGAGGAGTAAAGGAACAGGCGTGTCGTAGTAGGGCAGTGAAGTGTCCGCCATTTTGGGGCACCGCAACGCGGCACTACAGCCGCGGACGTGCCGCAGAAGGTCTATAGACTATTCGCCATCTTTGGCCACTGATTTGAGCGGAAGTCGATTTAAGGAGTAAAGGCACTTACGCGTCGTCTTAGGGCAGTGTAGAGTCCGATATTTTGGGCCACCGCAACACGGCACTACAGCCGTTATGTGCCGCATTAGGGCCGGGGAGTGTTCGCCATCTTTGGCCAGGGATTAGAGCGGAAGCCGAACAGAGGAGTAAAGCCACAGGCGTGTCGTAGTCGGGCAGTGTTGCGTCCGACATGTTGGGCCGCAGCAACGCGGCACTACAGCCGTGCAAGTGCCGCATTAGGGCCGGGGAGTGTTCATCATCTTTGGACAAGGATTAGAGCGGAAGCCGAACTGTGGAGTAAAGGCACTGGCGTGTCGTAGTCGGGCAGTGTAGAGTACGCCATTTTCGGCCACTGCAACGCGGCACTTTAGCAGCGCACGTGCCGCTGAAGGGCCATGGAGTGTCCGACATCTTTTTCCATTAGTTAGAGTGGAAGCAGAACTGAAGAGAAAAGGCACTGGCGTGTAGTAGTAGGGCAGTGTAGAGTCCGATATTTTGGTGCAACGCAACGCGACACTACAGCCGCGCGCTTGCCGCAGTAGGGCAATGGAGGGTCCGCCATATTTGGCCTCTGATTTAAGCGGAAGCGCAACTGAGAACTTAAGTCTTTGGTAGAGTCTAGTAGGGCAGTGTAGTGTCCGCCATGTCGGGCCTCCACAACGCGGCACAACAGCCTATTACGTGCCGCAGTAGGGCCGTGGAGTGTCCGCCATTTTTGGCCATTGATTAGAGCGGAAGCCGAACTGAGGAGTAAAGGCACTGGCGTGTCGTAGTCGGACAGTGTTGCGTCCGACATGTTGGGCCACTGCAACGCGGCACTTCAGCAGCGCACGTGCCGCCGAAGGGCCATGGAGTGTCCGACATCTTTTTCCACTATTTAGAGCGGAAGCAGATCTGAGGAGAAAAGGCACTGGCGTGTAGTAGTAGGGCAGTGTAGAGTCCGATATTTTGGGCCACCGCAACGTGACACTACAGCCGTGCACGTGCCACGGTAAGGCTATGGATTGTCCTCCATCTTTGGCCACAAATTAGAGCGGAAGCTCATCTGAGGAGTAAAGCCACAGGCGTGTCGTAGTAGGGCAGTGTAGAGTCCGCCATTTAGGGGCACCGCAACGCGGCACTACAGCCGCAGACGTGCCACAGTAGGGCCACGGAGGGTCCGCCATATTAGGCCACTGATTTAAGCGAAATCCCAACTGAGGAGTAAAGGAACAGGCGTGTCGTAGTAGGGCAGTGAATTGTCCGCCATTTTGGGGCACCGCAACGCGGCATTACAGCCGCGGACGTGCCGCATTAGGTCTATAGACTATTCGCCATCTTTGGCCACTGATTTGAGCGGAAGTCAATTTAAGGAGTAAAGGCACTGACGTGTCGTCGTAGGACAGTGTAGAGTCCGCTAGTTTGGGGCACCGCAACACGGCACTACAGCCGCGGACGTGCCGCAGTAGGGCTATGGATTGTCCGCCAACTTTGGCCACAAATTAGAGCGGAAGCCGAACTGAAGAGTAAAGGCACTTGCGTGTCGTAGTAGGGCAGTGAAGTGTCCGCCATTTTGGGGGCCCGCAACGCGGCACTACAGCCGCGGACGTGCCGCAGAAGGTCTATAGACTATTCGCCATCTTTGGCCACTGATTTGAGCGGAAGTCGATTTAAGGAGTAAAGGCACTGACGTGTCGTCGTAGGGCAGTGTAGAGTCCGATATTTAGGGCCACCGCAACACGGAACTACAGCCGTGATGTGCCGCATTAGGGCCGGGGAGTGTTCGCCATCTTTGGCCAGGGATTAGAGCGGAAGCCGAACTGAGGAGTAAAGGCACTGACGTGTAGTAGTAGGGCAGAGTAGAGTCCGATATTTTGGGGCAACACAACGTGGCACTTCAGCTTACACGTGCCGCGGAAGGGCCATGGAGTGTCCGCCATCTTTTTCCATTAGTTAGATTGGAAGCCGAACTGAGGAGAAAAGGCACTGGCGTGTAGTAGTAGGGCAGTGTAGTATCCTGCCATTTTAGCCACCACTGCTCAGCACTAAAGCCGCGGACGTGCCTCAGTAGGGCTATAGACGGTCCGCCATCTTTAGTCACTGATTTAAGCGGAAGCCCAACTGAGGAGTAAAGGAACAGGCGTGTCGCAGTAGGGCAGTGTAGAGTCCGCTATTTTGGGACACCGCAACACGGCACTACAGCCGCTGACGTGCCGCAGTAGGGCTATGGAATATCCGCCATCTATGGTAACGGATAAGAGCGGAAGCTCAACTGAGGAGTAAAGGCATAGGCGTGTCGTAGTAGGGCAGTGTAGAGTCCGCCATTTTAGGGCACCGCAACGCGACACTACTGCCGCGGACGTGACGCAGTAGGGTTATAGAATGCCCGCCATCTTTGGCCATTAATTAGAGCGGAAGCCGAACTGAGGAGTAAAGGCACTGACGTGTAGTAGTAGGGCAGTGTAGAGTCCGATATTTTGGGGCACCGCAACACGGCACTACAGCCGCGGACGTGCCGCAGTAGGGCTATGGATTGTCCGCCAACTTTGGCCACAAATTAGAGCGGAAGCCGAACTGAAGAGTAAAGGCACTTGCGTGTCGTAGTAGGGCAGTGAAGTGTCCTCCATTTTGGGGCACCGCAACGTGGCACTACAGCCGCGGACGTGCCGCAGAAGGTCTATAGACTATTCGCCATCTTTGGTCACTGATTTGAGCGGAAGTCGATTTAAGGAGTAAAGGCACTGACGTGTCGTCGTAGGGCAGTGTAGAGTCCGATATTTTGGGGCACCGCAACGCGGCACTACAGCCGCGGACGTGCCGCAGAAGGTCTATAGACTATTCGCCAACTTTGGCCACTGATTAGAGCGGAAGCTCATCTGTTGAGTAAAGCCACTGTCGTGTCGTAGTAGGGCAGTGTAGAGTCCGCCATTTAGGGGCATCGCAACGCGGCACTACAGCCGCAGTAGGGCCATGGAGGGTCCGCCATATTTGGCCACTGATTTAAGCGAAAGCCCAACTGAGGAGTAAAGGAACAGGCGTGTCGTAGTAGGGCAGTGAAGTGTCCGCCATTTTGGGGCACCGCAACGCGGCACTACAGCCGCGGACGTGCCGCAGAAGGTCTATAGACTATTCGCCATCTTTGGCCACTGATTTGAGCGGAAGTCGATTTAAGGAGTAAAGGCACTTACGCGTCGTCTTAGGGCAGTGTAGAGTCCGATATTTTGGGCCACCGCAACACGGCACTACAGCCGTTATGTGCCGCATTAGGGCCGGGGAGTGTTCGCCATCTTTGGCCAGGGATTAGAGCGGAAGCCGAACAGAGGAGTAAAGCCACAGGCGTGTCGTAGTCGGGCAGTGTTGCGTCCGACATGTTGGGCCGCAGCAACGCGGCACTACAGCCGTGCAAGTGCCGCATTAGGGCCGGGGAGTGTTCATCATCTTTGGACAAGGATTAGAGCGGAAGCCGAACTGTGGAGTAAAGGCACTGGCGTGTCGTAGTCGGGCAGTGTAGAGTACGCCATTTTCGGCCACTGCAACGCGGCACTTTAGCAGCGCACGTGCCGCTGAAGGGCCATGGAGTGTCCGACATCTTTTTCCATTAGTTAGAGTGGAAGCAGAACTGAAGAGAAAAGGCACTGGCGTGTAGTAGTAGGGCAGTGTAGAGTCCGATATTTTGGTGCAACGCAACGCGACACTACAGCCGCGCGCTTGCCGCAGTAGGGCAATGGAGGGTCCGCCATATTTGGCCTCTGATTTAAGCGGAAGCGCAACTGAGAACTTAAGTCTTTGGTAGAGTCTAGTAGGGCAGTGTAGTGTCCGCCATGTCGGGCCTCCACAACGCGGCACAACAGCCTATTACGTGCCGCAGTAGGGCCGTGGAGTGTCCGCCATTTTTGGCCATTGATTAGAGCGGAAGCCGAACTGAGGAGTAAAGGCACTGGCGTGTCGTAGTCGGACAGTGTTGCGTCCGACATGTTGGGCCACTGCAACGCGGCACTTCAGCAGCGCACGTGCCGCCGAAGGGCCATGGAGTGTCCGACATCTTTTTCCACTATTTAGAGCGGAAGCAGATCTGAGGAGAAAAGGCACTGGCGTGTAGTAGTAGGGCAGTGTAGAGTCCGATATTTTGGGCCACCGCAACGTGACACTACAGCCGTGCACGTGCCACGGTAAGGCTATGGATTGTCCTCCATCTTTGGCCACAAATTAGAGCGGAAGCTCATCTGAGGAGTAAAGCCACAGGCGTGTCGTAGTAGGGCAGTGTAGAGTCCGCCATTTAGGGGCACCGCAACGCGGCACTACAGCCGCAGACGTGCCACAGTAGGGCCACGGAGGGTCCGCCATATTAGGCCACTGATTTAAGCGAAATCCCAACTGAGGAGTAAAGGAACAGGCGTGTCGTAGTAGGGCAGTGAATTGTCCGCCATTTTGGAGCACCGCAACGCGGCATTACAGCCGCGGACGTGCCGCATTAGGTCTATAGACTATTCGCCATCTTTGGCCACTGATTTGAGCGGAAGTCAATTTAAGGAGTAAAGGCACTGACGTGTCGTCGTAGGACAGTGTAGAGTCCGCTAGTTTGGGGCACCGCAACACGGCACTACAGCCGCGGACGTGCCGCAGTAGGGCTATGGATTGTCCGCCAACTTTGGCCACAAATTAGAGCGGAAGCCGAACTGAAGAGTAAAGGCACTTGCGTGTCGTAGTAGGGCAGTGAAGTGTCCGCCATTTTGGGGCCCCGCAACGCGGCACTACAGCCGCGGACGTGCCGCAGAAGGTCTATAGACTATTCGCCATCTTTGGCCACTGATTTGAGCGGAAGTCGATTTAAGGAGTAAAGGCACTGACGTGTCGTCGTAGGGCAGTGTAGAGTCCGATATTTAGGGCCACCGCAACACGGAACTACAGCCGTGATGTGCCGCATTAGGGCCGGGGAGTGTTCGCCATCTTTGGCCAGGGATTAGAGCGGAAGCCGAACTGAGGAGTAAAGGCACTGACGTGTCGTCGTAGGGCAGTGTAGAGTCCGATATTTTTGGCCACCACTGCTCAGCACTACAGCCGCGGACGTGCCGCAGTAGCGCTATAGACTGTCCGCTACCTTTAGCCACTGATTTAAGCGGAAGCCCAACTGAGGAGTAAAGGAACAGGCGTGTCGCAGTAGGGCAGTGTAGAGTCCGCTATTTTGGGGCACCGCAACTCGGCACTACAGCCGCGGACGTGCCGCAGTAGGGCTATGGAATGCCCGCCATCTTTGGTAACGGATAAGAGCGGAAGCCGAACTGAAGAGTAAAGACACTTGCGTGTCGTGCTAGGGCAGTGTATAGTCCGACATTTTGGGCCACCGCACCGCGGCACTACAGTCGCGGACGTGCTGCTGTAGGGCTATGGAGTGTCCACCATCTTTGGCCACTGATAAGAGCGGAAGCTCATCTGAGGAATAAAGCCACAGGCGTGTCGTAGTAGGGCAGTGTAGAGTCCGACATTTTGGGGCACCGCATCGCGGCACTACAGCCGCGGACGTGCTGGAGTAGGGCCATGGAGGGTCCGCCATATTTGGCCACTGATTTAAGCGAAAGCCGAACTGAGGAGTAAAGGAACAGGCGTGTCGTAGTAGGGCAGAGAAGTGTCCGCCATTTTGGGGCACCGCAACGCGGCACTACAGTCGCGGACGTGTCGCAGAAGGTCTATAGACTATTCGCCATCTTTGGTCACTGATTTGAGCTGAAGTCGATTTAAGGAGTAAAGGCACTGACGTGTCGTCGTAGGGCTGTGTAGAGTCCGATATTTTGGGCCACCGCAACACGGCACTACAGCCGTGATGTGCCGCATTAGGGCCGGGGAGTGTTCGCCATCTTTGGCCAGGGATTAGAGCGGAAGCCGAACAGAGGAGTAAAGGCACTGACGTGTAGTAGTAGGGCAGAGTAGAGTCCGATATTTTGGGGCAACACAACGTGGCACTTCAGCTTACACGTGCCGCAGAAGGGCCATGGAGTGTCCGCCATCTTTTTCCATTAGTTAGATTGGAAGCCGAACTGAAGAGAAAAGGCACTGGCGTGTAGTAGTAGGGCAGTGTAGTATCCTGCCATTTTAGCCACCACTGCTCAGCACTACAGCCGCGGACGTGCCGCAGTAGGGCTATAGACTGTCCGCCATCTTTAGCCACTGATTTAAGCGGAAGCCCAACTGAGGAGTAAAGGAACAGGCGTGTCGTAGTAGGGCAGTGTAGAGTCCGCCATTTTAGGGCACCGCAACGCGACACTACTGCCGCGGACGTGACGCAGTAGGGCTATAGACTGTCCGCCATCTTTGGCCACTAATATGAGCGGAAGCCGAACTGAAGAGTAAAGGCGCTGGCGTGTAGTAGTAGGGCAGTGTATAGTCCGACATTTTGAGCCACCGCACCGCGGCTCTACTGTCGCGGACGTGCTGCTGTAGGGCTATGGAGTGTCCACCATCTTTGGTCACTGATTAGAGCTGAAACTCATCTGAGGAGTAAAGCCACAGGCGTGTCGTAGTAGGGCAGTGTAGAGTCCGATATTTTTGGCCATCGCAACATGGCACTACTGCCGTGCACGTGCCGCATTAGGGCCGGGGAGTGTTCATCATCTTTGGACACGGATTAGAGCGGAAGCCCTACTGAGGAGTAAAGCCAGAGGCGTGTCGTAGTAGGGCAGTGTAGAGTCCGCCATTTTAGGGCACCGCAACGCGACACTACTGCCGCGGACGTGCCGCAGTAGGGCAATAGACTGTCCGCCATCTTTAGCCACTAATTTAAGCGGAAGCCCAACTGAGGAGTAAAGGAACAGGCGTGTCGCAGTAGGGCAGTGTAGAGTCAGCTATTTCGGGGCACCGCAACACGGCACTACAGCCGCGCAAGTGCTGCGGAAAGGCCATGGAGAGTCCGCCATCTTTGGTCACTGATTAGTACTGAAGCCGACCTGAGGAGTAAAGGCACTCGCGTGTCGTAGTAGGGCAGTGTAGTTTCCATCATTTTGGCCACTGCAACGCGGCACTTCAGCTACGAACAAACCGCAATAGGACCGTGGAGGCTCCGCCAACTTTGGCCACGGATTAGAGCGGAAGCGCAACTGAGGAGTGAAGGCACAGGCGTGTCGTAGTAGGTCTGTGAAGAGTCCGCCATTTTGGGGCTCCGAATCGCGGAACTACAACCGCAGACGTGCCGCAGAACGGCTATAGACTGGCCGCCATCTTTGGCCACTAATTTGAGCGGAAGTCGAACTGCGGAGAAAAGGCACTGGCGTGTAGAAATAGGGCAGTGTAGTTTCCTGCCATTTTCGCTTCTGCAACGCGGCACTACTGCCGTGCACGTGCCGCATTAGGGTGCGAGAGTGATCGCCATCTTCGGCCACGGATTAGAAAGGAAGCCCAACTGAGGAATAAAGGCACTTTCGTGTCGTAGTAGGGCAGTGAAGTTTCTTGCCATTTTGGCCCCCGCAACGCGGCGCTACAGCCGTGGCCATGGAGTGTCCGCCATCTTTTACCACTATTTAGAGCGGAAGCGGAACAGAGGAGTAAAGGCACTGGTGTGTCGTAGTAGAGCAGAGTAGAGTCCGACATTTTGGGCCCCCGCAACGCGGCACTACAGCCGCGCATGTGCTGCAGAAATGCCATAGAGTGTCCGCCATATTTTTCGACTATTTAGAGAGGAAGCCGAACTGAGGAGTAAAGGCACTGTCGTGTCGTAGTTGGGCAGTGCAGAATCCGACATTTTGGACTACCGCAAAGCGGCACTACAGCCGCGCACGTGCCGCAGAAATGCCATAGAGTGTCCGCCTTCTTTCGTCACAGATTAGAGCGGAAGCCGAACTGAGGAGTAAAGGCACCGGCGTGTGGTAGTAGGGCTGGGAAGAGTCCGACATGTTGGTCCACCGAAACGCGGCGCTACAGCCGTGCGAGTGCCGCTGAAGGGCCATGGAGTGTCCGCCATATTTTTCCACTATTTAGAGCGGAAGCCGAACGGAGGAGTAATGGCACTGGCGTGTAGTAGTTGGGCATTGTAGAGTCCGAAATTTTGGGCCGCTGCAACGCGACACAATAGCCGCGCATGTGCCGCAATAGGGCGATAGAGTGTCCGCCTTCTTTGTTCACTAATTTGACGGAAGTCGAACTGAGGAATAAAGGTACTGGCGTGTAGAAATAGGGCAGTATTGTTTCCTGCCATTTTGGCCACCGCAACGCGGTAATACAGCCGTGCACGTGCAGCATTAGGACCGTGGACTGTCCGCAATCTTTGGCCACTGATTAGAGCGGAAGCGCAACTGAGAACTTAAGTCTTTGGTAGGATTTTGAAGGGCAGTGTAGAGTCCGACATTTTGGACACCGCAACGCGGCACTACAGCCGCGGACGTGCCGCACTAGGGCTATAGACTGTTCGCCATCTTTGGCCACTGATTAGAGCGGAAGCCCAACTGTGGAGTAAAGGCACTGGTGTGTAGAAATAGGGCAGTGTAATTTCCGGCCATTTTGGCCACCGCAACGTGGCACTACAGCCGCGGGCGTGCCGCTCTAGGGCTATAGACTGCTCGCCATCTTTGGCCACTGATTAGAGCGGAAGCCCAACTGAGGAGCAAAGGCACTGGCGTGTCGTAGTAGGGCAGTGTAGCTTCCTGCCATTTTCGATACTGCAACACGGCACTACAGCCGTGCACGTGCCGCATTAGGGAGCGGGAGTGTTCGCCATCTTTGGCCACGGATTAGAGCTGTAGCCCAAATGAGGAGTAAAGGCTCTGGCGTGTCGTAGTTGGGCAGTGTAGCTTCCTGACATTTTGGCCTACGCAACGTGGCTATAAAGCCGCACACGTGGCGCAGTAGGGCCATGGAGGCTCCGCCAACTTTGGCCACCTATTAGAGCGGAAGCGCAACTGAGGAGTGAAGGCACAGGCGTGCAGTAGTAGGGCAGTGTAGAGTCCGACATTTTGGGCCACCGCAACGCGGCACTACTGCCGCGCATGTGCCGCAATAGGGCCATAAAGTGTTCGCCTTCCTTGGACACTAATTATAGCGGAAGCCGAACTGAGGAGTAAAGGCACTGGTGTGTAGAAATAGGGCAGTGTAGTTTCCTGCCATTTTGGCCACCGAAACGCGGCACTGCAGCCGTGCGAGTGCCGCAGAAGGGCCATGGAGTGTCCGCCATATTTGGCCACGGAGTGGTGCGGAAGCCCAACTGAGGAGTAAAGGCACTGTCGTGTCGTAGTTGGGCAGTGCAGAATCCGACATTTTGGACTACCGCAAAGCGGCACTACAGCCGCGCACGTGCCGCAGAAATGCCATAGAGTGTCCGCCTTCTTTCGTCACAGATTAGAGCGGAAGCCGAACTGACGAGTAAAGGCACCGGCGTGTGGTAGTAGGGCTGGGAAGAGTCCGACATGTTGGTCCACCGAAACGCGGCACTACAGCCGTGCGAGAGCCGCTGAAGGGCCATGGAGTGTACGCCATATTTTTCCACTATTTAGAGCGGAAGCCGAACTGAGGAGTAAAGGCACCGGCGTGTGGTAGTAGGGCTGGGAAGAGTCCGACATGTTGGTCCACCGAAACGCGGCACTACAGCCGTGCGAGAGCCGCTGAAGGGCCATGGAGTGTCCGCCATATTTTTCCACTATTTAGAGCGGAAGCCGAACGGAGGAGTAATGGCACTGGCGTGTAGTAGTTGGGCAGTGTAGAGTCCGAAATTTTGGGCCACTGCAACGCGACACAATAGCCGCGCATGTGCCGCAATAGGGCCATAGAGTGTCCGCCTTCTTTGTTCACTAATTTGACGGAAGTCGAACTGAGGAATAAAGGTACTGGCGTGTAGAAATAGGGCAGTATAGTTTCCTGCCATTTTGGCCACCGCAACGCGGTAATACAGCCGTGCACGTGCAGCATTAGGACCGTGGACTGTCCGCAATCTTTGGCCACTGATTACAGCGGAAGCGCAACTGAGAACTTAAGTCTTTGGTATGGTTTTGTAGGGCAGTGTAGAGTCCGAAATTTTGGGCCACTGCAACGCGACACAATAGCCGCGCATGTGCCGCAATAGGGCTATAGACTGTTCGCCTTTTTGGCCACTGATTAGAGCGGAAGCCCAACTGTGGAGTAGAGGCACTGGTGTGTAGAAATAGGGCAGTGTTATTTCCTGCCATTTTGGCCACCGCAACGCGGCACTACAGTCGTGCACGTGCAGCATTAGGGCCTTGGAGTGTTCGCCATTTTTTAGCCTGGGATTAGAGCGGCAGACCAACTGAGGAGTAAAGGCACTGGCGTGTCGTAGTAGGGCAGTGTAGAGTCCGACATTTTGGGCAATCGCAACTTGGCACATTCAGCCGAGGACGTGCTGCAGAAGGGCTATAGACTGTCCGCCATCTTTGGCCACTGATTAGATCGGAAGCCGAACTGTGGAGTTAATGTAATGGCGTCTAGCAGTTGGGCAGTGTAGTTTCCTGCCTTTCTCGCCACTGCAACGCAGCACTACAGCCGTGCACGTGCCGCAGTAGGGCTATAGACAGTCCGCAATCTTTGGCCACTGATTAGAGCAGAAGTCGAACTGAGGAGTAAAGTCACTGGCGTGTCGTAGTCGGGCAGTGTAGCGTCCGACATGTTGGGCCACCGCAACGCGTCACTAAAGCCGCGTACGTGCCGCAGTAGGACCATGGAGTGCCTGCCATATTTTCCCACTATTTAGAGCGGAAGCCGAACTGAGGAGTGAAGGCACTGGCGTGTCGTAGTCGGGCAGTGTAGCGTCAGACATGCTAGGCCACCGCATCGCGTCACTACAGCCGCGCACGAGCCGCAGGAGGACCATGGAGTGTCCGCTATATTTTTCCACTATTTAGAGCGGAAGCCGAACTGAGGAGTAAATTCACTGGCGTGTCGTAGTAGGTCTGTGTAGATTCCACCATTTCGGTTCACCGCAACGCGGCACTACAGCCGCGCATGTGCCGCAATAGGGCCATGAGTGTCCGCCTTCCTTGGTCACTAATTAGAGCGGAAGCCGAACTGAGGAGTAATGGCACTGGCTGTAATAGTTGGGCAGTGTAGTTTCCTGCCATTTTCGCCTCTGCAACGCGGCACTACAGCCATGCACGTGCAGCATTAGGGCCTTGGAGTGTTCGCCATTTTTTAGCCTGGGATTAGAGCGGAAGACCAACTGAGGAGTAAAGGCACTGGCGTGTCGTAGTTGGGCATTGCAGAATCCGTCAATTTGAGCTACAGCAACGCGGCACTACAGCCGCGCACGTGCCTCAGAAATGCCATAGAGTGTTCGCCTTCTTTGGTCACAGATTAGAGCGGAAGCCGAACTGAGGAGTAAAGGCACAGGCGTGAGGTAGTAGGGCTGGGAAGAGTCCGACATGTTGGGCCACCGAAACGCGGCTCTACAGCCGCGCGAGTGCCGCTGAAGGGCCATGGAGTGTCCGCCATATTTTTCCACTATTTAGAGCGGAAGCCGAACTGAGGAGTAAAGGCACTGGCGTGTAGTAGTTGGGCAGTGTAGTTTCCTGCCATTTTCGCCACTGCAACGCGGCACTACAGTCTTGCACGTGCGGCATTAGGGGGCGGTAGTGATCGCCATCTTTGGCCACGGATTAGAGCGGAAGCCCAACTGAGGAGTAAAGGCACTCGCGTGTCGTAGTAGGGCAGTGTAATTTCTTGCCATTTTGGCCCCCGCAACGCAGCTATAAAGCCGCACACGTGCCGCAGTAGGGCCATGGAGGGTCCGCAATCTTTGGCAAAGGATAAGAGCGGAAGCCCAACTGAGGGGTTATGGGACTGGCGTTTAGTAGTAGGACAGCGATGAGTTCGACAATTTGGGCAACCGCAACGCGGCACTACAGCCGCGGACGTGCCGCGTTAGAGCTATGGAGTGTCCGCCATCTTTGGCCAATGCTTAGTGTAGAAGCGCAATTGAGAACTTATGTCTTTGGTAGGGTCATGTAGCGCGGTGAAGTGTCCGCTATTTTGGGCCACCACAACGCGGCACTACAGTTGCGCATGTGCCGCAGTTGGACCTTGGAGTGTCCGAAATCTTTGGCCAGTGATTAGAGTGGAAGCCCAACTGAGGTGTAAAGGCACTGGCTTTTCGTTGTAGGGCAGTGTAGTTTCCGGCCATTTTGGCCACCACAACGCGGTACTACAGCCGTGCACGTGCCGCATTAGGGCCTTGGAGTGTTCGCCATTTTTTGGCCACGGATTAGAGCGGAAGCCCAACTGAGGAATAAAGGCACTTTCGTGTCGTAGTAGAACAGTGTAGTTTCCTGCCATTTTGGCCCCCGCAACGCGGCGCTAAAGCCGTGCACGTGCCGCAGAAATGCCATAGAATGTCCGCCATATTTTTCCACTATTTAGAGCGGAGGCCGAACTGAGGAGTAATGGCACTGGCGTGTAGTATTTGGGCAGTGTAGTTTCCTGCCATTTTCGCCACTGCAACGCGGCACTACAGCCGTGCACGTGCGGCATTAGGGGGCGTTAGTGTTCGCCATCTTTGGCCACGGATTAGAGCGGATGCCCAACTGAGGAGTAAAGGCACTGGCGTGTCGTAGTAGGGCAGTGTAATTTCCTGCCATTTTGGCCCCCGCAACGCGGCTATAAAGCCGCACACGTGCCGCAGTAGGGCCATGGAGGGTCCGCCATATTTGGCCACTGTTTAGAGCGGAAGCGCTACTGAGAACTTAAGTCTTTGGTAGGGTCTAGAAGGGCAGTGTAGTGTCCACCAATTTGGGCAATCGCAACTTGGCACATTCAGCCGTTGACGTGCCGCAGAAGGGCTATAGACTGTCCGCCATCTTTATCTCGTGATTAGAGCGGAAGCAGAACTGTGGAGTAAAGGCACTGGCGTGTTGTAGTCAGGCAGTGTAGCGACTGAAATGTTGGGCCACCGCAACGCGGCACTACAGTCGTGCACGTGCCGCAGAAGGGCCACGGAGAGTCCGCAATCTTTGGCAACGGATAAGAGCGGAAGCCCATCTGAGGGGTTATGGGACTGGCGTTTAGTAGTAGGATAGCGATGAGTTCGACAATTTGGGCAACCGCAACGCGGCACTACAGCCGCGGACGTGCCGCATTAGAGCTATGGAGTGTCCGCCATCTTTGGTCAATGCTTAGTGTGGAAGCGCAATTGAGAACTTATGTCTTTGGTAGGGTCATGTAGGGCGGTGTAGTGTCCGCTATTTTGGGCCACCACAACGCGGCACTACAGTTGCGCATGTGCCGCAATAGGGCCATAGAGTGTCCGCCTTCTTTGTTCACTAATTTCAGCGGAAGTCGAACTGAGGAGTAAAGGCACTGGCGTGTAGAAATAGGGCAGTGTAGTTTCCTGCCATTTTGGCCAGCGCAACGCGGTAATACAGCCGTGCACGTGCAGCATTAGGACCGTGGAGTGTCCGCAATCTTTGGCTACGGATTAGAGCGGAAACCCAACAGAGGGGTAAAGGGACTGGCGTGTCGTAGTAGGGCAGTGTAGAGTCCGACATTTTGGACACTGCAACGCGGCACTACAGCCGCGAACGTGCCGCAGTAGAGCTATGGAGTGTCCACCATCTTTGACCACTGATTAGAGTGAAAGCGCAACTGAGAACTTAAGTCTTTGGTAGGGTCTTGTAGTTCAGTGTAGTGTCCGCTATTTTGGGCCACCACAACGCGGCACTACAGCCGCGAACGTGCCGCACAAGGGCTATAAACTGTTCGCCATCTTTGGAAACTAATTAGAGCTGAAGCCCAACTGTGGAGTAAAGGCACTGGCGTTTTGTAGTCGGACTGTGTAGAGTTCAACAAGTTGGGCCACCTCAACGTGGCACTACAGCCGTGCACGTGCCGCTGAAGGCCCATAGAGTGTACGCCTTCTTTGGTCACTAAAGAGAGCGGAGGCAGAACAGAGGAGTAAATGCACTGGTGTGTAGAAATAGGGCAGTGTAGTTTCCTGCCAATTTGTCCACCGCAACGCGGCACTACAGCCGTGCACGTGCAGCATTAGGGCCTTGGAGAGTTCGCAATTTTTTAGCCTGGGATTAGAGCGGAAGCCCAACTGAGGAGTAAAGGCACTGGCCTGTCGTAGTAGGGCAGTGTAGAGTCTGACATTTTGGGCCACCGCAACGCGGCACTACAGCCGCGGGCGTGCCGCTCTAGGGCTATAGACTGTTCGCCATCTTTGGCCACGGAGTGGAGCGGAAGCCCATCTGAGGAGTAAAGGCACTGGCGTGTCGTAGTAGGGCAGTGCAGAATCCGACATTTTGGGCTACCGCAACGTTGCACTACAGCCGCGCACGTGCCGCAGGATTGCCATAGAGTGTCCGCCTTCTTTGGTCACAGATTAGAGCGGAAGCCGAACTGAGGAGTAAAGGCACTGGTGTGTAGAAATAGGGCAGTGTAGTTTCCTGCCATTTTTGCCACCGCAACGCGGCACTAAAGCCGTGCACGTGCCGCAGAAATGCCATAGAATGTCCGCCATATTTTTCCACTATTTAGAGCGGAGGCCGAACTGAGGAGTAATGGCACTGGCGTGTAGTAGTTGGGCAGTGTAGTTTCCTGCCATTTTCGCCACTGCAACGCGGCACTACAGCCGTGCACGTGCAGCATTAGGGCCTTGGAGTGTTCGCCATTTTTTAGCATGGGATTAGAGCGGAAGACCATCTGAGGAGTAAAGGCACTGGCGTGTCGTAGTTGGGCAGTGCAGAATCCGACAATTTGAGCTACAGCAACGCGGCACTACAGCCGCGCACGTGCCGCTGAAGGGCCATGGAGTGTCCGCCATATTTTTCCACTATTTATAGCGGAAGCCGAACTGAGGAGTAAAGGCACTGGCGTGTAGTAGTAGGGCAGTGTAATTTCCTGCCATTTTGGTCCCCGCAACGCGGCTATAAAGCCGCACACGTGTCGCAGTAGGGCCATGAAGTGTCTGCCATATTTGGCCACTGATTAGAGCGGAAGCGCTACTGAGAACTTAAGTCTTTGGTAGGGTCTAGAAGGGCAGTGTAGTGTCCACCAATTTGGGCAATCGCAACTTGGCACATTCAGCCGTTGACGTGCCGCAGAAGGGCTATAGACTGTCCGCCATCTTTATCTCGTGATTAGAGTGGAAGCAGAACTGTGGAGTAAAGGCACTGGCGTGTTGTAGTCAGGCAGTGTAGCGACTGAAATGTTGGGCCACCGCAACGCGGCACTACAGTCGTGCACGTGCCGCAGAAGGGCCACGGAGAGTCCGCAATCTTTGGCAACGGATAAGAGCGGAAGCCCATCTGAGGGGTTATGGGACTGGCGTTTAGTAGGATAGCGATGAGTTCGACAATTTGGGCAACCGCAACGCGGCACTACAGCCGCGGACGTGCCGCATTAGAGCTATGGAGTGTCCGCCATCTTTGGTCAATGCTTAGTGTGGAAGCGCAATTGAGAACTTATGTCTTTGGTAGGGTCATGTAGGGCGGTGTAGTGTCCGCTATTTTGGGCCACCACAACGCGGCACTACAGTTGCGCATGTGCCGCAATAGGGCCATAGAGTGTCCGCCTTCTTTGTTCACTAATTTCAGCGGAAGTCGAACTGAGGAGTAAAGGCACTGGCGTGTAGAAATAGGGCAGTGTAGTTTCCTGCCATTTTGGCCAGCGCAACGCGGTAATACAGCCGTGCACGTGCAGCATTAGGACCGTGGAGTGTCCGCAATCTTTGGCTACGGATTAGAGCGGAAACCCAACAGAGGGGTAAAGGGACTGGCGTGTCGTAGTAGGGCAGTGTAGAGTCCGACATTTTGGACACTGCAACGCGGCACTACAGCCGCGAACGTGCCGCAGTAGAGCTATGGAGTGTCCACCATCTTTGACCACTGATTAGAGTGAAAGCGCAACTGAGAACTTAAGTCTTTGGTAGGGTCTTGTAGTTCAGTGTAGTGTCCGCTATTTTGGGCCACCACAACGCGGCACTACAGCCGCGAACGTGCCGCACAAGGGCTATAAACTGTTCGCCATCTTTGGAAACTAATTAGAGCTGAAGCCCAACTGTGGAGTAAAGGCACTGGCGTTTTGTAGTCGGACTGTGTAGAGTTCAACAAGTTGGGCCACCTCAACGTGGCACTACAGCCGTGCACGTGCCGCTGAAGGCCCATAGAGTGTACGCCTTCTTTGGTCACTAAAGAGAGCGGAGGCAGAACAGAGGAGTAAATGCACTGGTGTGTAGAAATAGGGCAGTGTAGTTTCCTGCCAATTTGTCCACCGCAACGCGGCACTACAGCCGTGCACGTGCAGCATTAGGGCCTTGGAGAGTTCGCAATTTTTTAGCCTGGGATTAGAGCGGAAGCCCAACTGAGGAGTAAAGGCACTGGCCTGTCGTAGTAGGGCAGTGTAGAGTCTGACATTTTGGGCCACCGCAACGCGGCACTACAGCCGCGGGCGTGCCGCTCTAGGGCTATAGACTGTTCGCCATCTTTGGCCACGGAGTGGAGCGGAAGCCCATCTGAGGAGTAAAGGCACTGGCGTGTCGTAGTAGGGCAGTGCAGAATCCGACATTTTGGGCTACCGCAACGTTGCACTACAGCCGCGCACGTGCCGCAGGATTGCCATAGAGTGTCCGCCTTCTTTGGTCACAGATTAGAGCGGAAGCCGAACTGAGGAGTAAAGGCACTGGTGTGTAGAAATAGGGCAGTGTAGTTTCCTGCCATTTTTGCCACCGCAACGCGGCACTAAAGCCGTGCACGTGCCGCAGAAATGCCATAGAATGTCCGCCATATTTTTCCACTATTTAGAGCGGAGGCCGAACTGAGGAGTAATGGCACTGGCGTGTAGTAGTTGGGCAGTGTAGTTTCCTGCCATTTTCGCCACTGCAACGCGGCACTACAGCCGTGCACGTGCAGCATTAGGGCCTTGGAGTGTTCGCCATTTTTTAGCATGGGATTAGAGCGGAAGACCATCTGAGGAGTAAAGGCACTGGCGTGTCGTAGTTGGGCAGTGCAGAATCCGACAATTTGAGCTACAGCAACGCGGCACTACAGCCGCGCACGTGCCGCTGAAGGGCCATGGAGTGTCCGCCATATTTTTCCACTATTTATAGCGGAAGCCGAACTGAGGAGTAAAGGCACTGGCGTGTAGTAGTAGGGCAGTGTAATTTCCTGCCATTTTGGTCCCCGCAACGCGGCTATAAAGCCGCACACGTGTCGCAGTAGGGCCATGAAGTGTCTGCCATATTTGGCCACTGATTAGAGCGGAAGCGCTACTGAGAACTTAAGTCTTTGGTAGGGTCTAGAAGGGCAGTGTAGTGTCCACCAATTTGGGCAATCGCAACTTGGCACATTCAGCCGTTGACGTGCCGCAGAAGGGCTATAGACTGTCCGCCATCTTTATCTCGTGATTAGAGTGGAAGCAGAACTGTGGAGTAAAGGCACTGGCGTGTTGTAGTCAGGCAGTGTAGCGACTGAAATGTTGGGCCACCGCAACGCGGCACTACAGTCGTGCACGTGCCGCAGAAGGGCCACGGAGAGTCCGCAATCTTTGGCAACGGATAAGAGCGGAAGCCCATCTGAGGGGTTATGGGACTGGCGTTTAGTAGGATAGCGATGAGTTCGACAATTTGGGCAACCGCAACGCGGCACTACAGCCGCGGACGTGCCGCATTAGAGCTATGGAGTGTCCGCCATCTTTGGTCAATGCTTAGTGTGGAAGCGCAATTGAGAACTTATGTCTTTGGTAGGGTCATGTAGGGCGGTGTAGTGTCCGCTATTTTGGGCCACCACAACGCGGCACTACAGTTGCGCATGTGCCGCAATAGGGCCATAGAGTGTCCGCCTTCTTTGTTCACTAATTTCAGCGGAAGTCGAACTGAGGAGTAAAGGCACTGGCGTGTAGAAATAGGGCAGTGTAGTTTCCTGCCATTTTGGCCAGCGCAACGCGGTAATACAGCCGTGCACGTGCAGCATTAGGACCGTGGAGTGTCCGCAATCTTTGGCTACGGATTAGAGCGGAAACCCAACAGAGGGGTAAAGGGACTGGCGTGTCGTAGTAGGGCAGTGTAGAGTCCGACATTTTGGACACTGCAACGCGGCACTACAGCCGCGAACGTGCCGCAGTAGAGCTATGGAGTGTCCACCATCTTTGACCACTGATTAGAGTGAAAGCGCAACTGAGAACTTAAGTCTTTGGTAGGGTCTTGTAGTTCAGTGTAGTGTCCGCTATTTTGGGCCACCACAACGCGGCACTACAGCCGCGAACGTGCCGCACAAGGGCTATAAACTGTTCGCCATCTTTGGAAACTAATTAGAGCTGAAGCCCAACTGTGGAGTAAAGGCACTGGCGTTTTGTAGTCGGACTGTGTAGAGTTCAACAAGTTGGGCCACCTCAACGTGGCACTACAGCCGTGCACGTGCCGCTGAAGGCCCATAGAGTGTACGCCTTCTTTGGTCACTAAAGAGAGCGGAGGCAGAACAGAGGAGTAAATGCACTGGTGTGTAGAAATAGGGCAGTGTAGTTTCCTGCCAATTTGTCCACCGCAACGCGGCACTACAGCCGTGCACGTGCAGCATTAGGGCCTTGGAGAGTTCGCAATTTTTTAGCCTGGGATTAGAGCGGAAGCCCAACTGAGGAGTAAAGGCACTGGCCTGTCGTAGTAGGGCAGTGTAGAGTCTGACATTTTGGGCCACCGCAACGCGGCACTACAGCCGCGGGCGTGCCGCTCTAGGGCTATAGACTGTTCGCCATCTTTGGCCACGGAGTGGAGCGGAAGCCCATCTGAGGAGTAAAGGCACTGGCGTGTCGTAGTAGGGCAGTGCAGAATCCGACATTTTGGGCTACCGCAACGTTGCACTACAGCCGCGCACGTGCCGCAGGATTGCCATAGAGTGTCCGCCTTCTTTGGTCACAGATTAGAGCGGAAGCCGAACTGAGGAGTAAAGGCACTGGTGTGTAGAAATAGGGCAGTGTAGTTTCCTGCCATTTTTGCCACCGCAACGCGGCACTAAAGCCGTGCACGTGCCGCAGAAATGCCATAGAATGTCCGCCATATTTTTCCACTATTTAGAGCGGAGGCCGAACTGAGGAGTAATGGCACTGGCGTGTAGTAGTTGGGCAGTGTAGTTTCCTGCCATTTTCGCCACTGCAACGCGGCACTACAGCCGTGCACGTGCAGCATTAGGGCCTTGGAGTGTTCGCCATTTTTTAGCATGGGATTAGAGCGGAAGACCATCTGAGGAGTAAAGGCACTGGCGTGTCGTAGTTGGGCAGTGCAGAATCCGACAATTTGAGCTACAGCAACGCGGCACTACAGCCGCGCACGTGCCGCTGAAGGGCCATGGAGTGTCCGCCATATTTTTCCACTATTTATAGCGGAAGCCGAACTGAGGAGTAAAGGCACTGGCGTGTAGTAGTAGGGCAGTGTAATTTCCTGCCATTTTGGTCCCCGCAACGCGGCTATAAAGCCGCACACGTGTCGCAGTAGGGCCATGAAGTGTCTGCCATATTTGGCCACTGATTAGAGCGGAAGCGCTACTGAGAACTTAAGTCTTTGGTAGGGTCTAGAAGGGCAGTGTAGTGTCCACCAATTTGGGCAATCGCAACTTGGCACATTCAGCCGTTGACGTGCCGCAGAAGGGCTATAGACTGTCCGCCATCTTTATCTCGTGATTAGAGCGGAAGCAGAACTGTGGAGTAAAGGCACTGGCGTGTTGTAGTCAGGCAGTGTAGCGACTGAAATGTTGGGCCACCGCAACGCGGCACTACAGTCGTGCACGTGCCGCAGAAGGGCCACGGAGAGTCCGCAATCTTTGGCAACGGATAAGAGCGGAAGCCCATCTGAGGGGTTATGGGACTGGCGTTTAGTAGTAGGATAGCGATGAGTTCGACAATTTGGGCAACCGCAACGCGGCACTACAGCCGCGGACGTGCCGCATTAGAGCTATGGAGTGTCCGCCATCTTTGGTCAATGCTTAGTGTGGAAGCGCAATTGAGAACTTATGTCTTTGGTAGGGTCATGTAGGGCGGTGTAGTGTCCGCTATTTTGGGCCACCACAACGCGGCACTACAGTTGCGCATGTGCCGCAATAGGGCCATAGAGTGTCCGCCTTCTTTGTTCACTAATTTCAGCGGAAGTCGAACTGAGGAGTAAAGGCACTGGCGTGTAGAAATAGGGCAGTGTAGTTTCCTGCCATTTTGGCCAGCGCAACGCGGTAATACAGCCGTGCACGTGCAGCATTAGGACCGTGGAGTGTCCGCAATCTTTGGCTACGGATTAGAGCGGAAACCCAACAGAGGGGTAAAGGGACTGGCGTGTCGTAGTAGGGCAGTGTAGAGTCCGACATTTTGGACACTGCAACGCGGCACTACAGCCGCGAACGTGCCGCAGTAGAGCTATGGAGTGTCCACCATCTTTGACCACTGATTAGAGTGAAAGCGCAACTGAGAACTTAAGTCTTTGGTAGGGTCTTGTAGTTCAGTGTAGTGTCCGCTATTTTGGGCCACCACAACGCGGCACTACAGCCGCGAACGTGCCGCACAAGGGCTATAAACTGTTCGCCATCTTTGGAAACTAATTAGAGCTGAAGCCCAACTGTGGAGTAAAGGCACTGGCGTTTTGTAGTCGGACTGTGTAGAGTTCAACAAGTTGGGCCACCTCAACGTGGCACTACAGCCGTGCACGTGCCGCTGAAGGCCCATAGAGTGTACGCCTTCTTTGGTCACTAAAGAGAGCGGAGGCAGAACAGAGGAGTAAATGCACTGGTGTGTAGAAATAGGGCAGTGTAGTTTCCTGCCAATTTGTCCACCGCAACGCGGCACTACAGCCGTGCACGTGCAGCATTAGGGCCTTAGAGAGTTCGCAATTTTTTAGCCTGGGATTAGAGCGGAAGCCCAACTGAGGAGTAAAGGCACTGGCCTGTCGTAGTAGGGCAGTGTAGAGTCTGACATTTTGGTCCACCGCAACGCGGCACTACAGCCGCGGGCGTGCCGCTCTAGGGCTATAGACTGTTCGCCATCTTTGGCCACGGAGTGGAGCGGAAGCCCATCTGAGGAGTAAAGGCACTGGCGTGTCGTAGTAGGGCAGTGCAGAATCCGACATTTTGGGCTACCGCAACGTTGCACTACAGCCGCGCACGTGCCGCAGGATTGCCATAGAGTGTCCGCCTTCTTTGGTCACAGATTAGAGCGGAAGCCGAACTGAGGAGTAAAGGCACTGGTGTGTAGAAATAGGGCAGTGTAGTTTCCTGCCATTTTTGCCACCGCAACGCGGCACTAAAGCCGTGCACGTGCCGCAGAAATGCCATAGAATGTCCGCCATATTTTTCCACTATTTAGAGCGGAGGCCGAACTGAGGAGTAATGGCACTGGCGTGTAGTAGTTGGGCAGTGTAGTTTCCTGCCATTTTCGCCACTGCAACGCGGCACTACAGCCGTGCACGTGCAGCATTAGGGCCTTGGAGTGTTCGCCATTTTTTAGCATGGGATTAGAGCGGAAGACCATCTGAGGAGTAAAGGCACTGGCGTGTCGTAGTTGGGCAGTGCAGAATCCGACAATTTGAGCTACAGCAACGCGGCACTACAGCCGCGCACGTGCCGCTGAAGGGCCATGGAGTGTCCGCCATATTTTTCCACTATTTATAGCGGAAGCCGAACTGAGGAGTAAAGGCACTGGCGTGTAGTAGTAGGGCAGTGTAATTTCCTGCCATTTTGGTCCCCGCAACGCGGCTATAAAGCCGCACACGTGTCGCAGTAGGGCCATGAAGTGTCTGCCATATTTGGCCACTGATTAGAGCGGAAGCGCTACTGAGAACTTAAGTCTTTGGTAGGGTCTAGAAGGGCAGTGTAGTGTCCTCCATTTTGGGCAATCGCAACTTGGCACATTCAGCCGTGGGCGTGCCGCAGAAGGGCTATAGACTGTCTGCCATCTTTGGCTCCTGATTAGAGCGGAAGCAGAACTGTGGAGTAAAGGCACTGGCGTGTTGTAGTCAGGCAGTATAGCGACCGACAAGTTGGGCCACCGCAACGCGGCACTACAGTCGTGCACGTGCCGCAGAAAGGCCATGGAGAGTCCGCCATCTTTGGTCACTGATTAGGGCGGAAGCCGACCTGAGAAGTAAAGGCACTCGCGTGTCGTAGCAGGGCAGTGTAATTTCCTGCCAATTTGGCCACCGCAACGCGGCACTACAGCCGTGCACGTGCTGCATTAGGGTCTTGGAGAGTTCGCCATTTTTTAGCCTGGGATTAGAGCGGAAGCCCAACTGAGGAGTAAAGGCACTGGCGTGTCGTAGTAGGGCAGTGCAGAATCCGACATTTTGGGCTACCGCAACGCGGCACTACAGCCACGCACGTGCCGCAGTATTGCCATAGAGAGTCCGCCTTCTTTGGTCACAGATTAGAGCGGAAGCCGAACTGAGGAGCAAAGGCACTGGCGTGTAGAAACAGGGCAGCGTAGTTTCCTGCCATTTTGGCCACCGCAACGCGGCACTAAAGCCGTGCACATGCCGCAGAAATGCCATAGAGTGTCCGCCATAATTTTCCACTATTTAGAGCGGAAGCCGAACTGAGGAGTAATGGCACTGGCGTGTAGTAGTTGGGAGTGTAGTTTCCTGCCATTTTCGCCACTGCAACGCGGCACTACAGCCGTGCACGTGCAGCATTAGGGCCTTGGAGTGTTCGCCATCTGCCACACTAGGGCTATAGACTGTTCGCCATCTTTGGCCACGGAGTGGAGCGGAAGCCCATCTGAGGAGTAAAGGCACTGTCGTGTCGCAGTTGGGCTGCGCTGAATCCGACAATTTGGGCTACCGCTACTCGGCACTACTGCCGCGCACGTGCCGCAGAAATGCCATAGAGTGTCCGCCTTCTTTGGTCACAGATTAGAGCGGAAGCCGAACTGAGGAGTAAAGGCACAGGCGTGTGGTCGTAGGGCTGGGAAGAGTCCGACATGTTGGGCCACCGAAACGCGGCACTTCAGCCGCGCGAGTGCCGCTGAAGGGCCATGGAGTGTCCGCCATATTTTTCCACTATTTAGAGCGGAAGCCGAACTGAGGAGTAAAGGCACTGGCGTGTAGTAGTTGGGCAGTGTAGTTTCCTGCCATTTTCGCCACTGCAACGCGGCACTACAGCCGTGCACGTGTGGCATTAGGGGGCGGTAGTGTTCGCCATCTTTGGCCACGGATTAGAGCAGAAGCCCTTCTGAGGAGTAACGGCACTGGCGTGTCGTAGTAGGGCCGTTTAATTTCCTGCCATTTTGGCCCCCGCAAACGCTGCTATAAAGCCGCACACGTGCCGAAGTAGGGCCATGGAGGGTCCGCCATATTTGGCCACTGATAAGAGCGGAAGCGCTACTGAGAACTTAAGTCTTTGGTAGGGTCTCGAATGGCAGTGTAGTGTCCACCATTTTGGGCAATCGCAACTTGGCACATTCAGCCGTGGACGTGCCGCAGAAGGGCTATAGACTGTCTGCCATCTTTGGCTCCTGATTAGAGCGGAAGCAGAACTGTGGAATCAAAGCACTGGCGTGTTGTAGTCGGGCAGTGTAGCGACCGACAAGTTGGGCAACCGCAACGCGGCACTTCAGTCGTGCACGTGTCGCAGAAGGGAAAAGGAGGGTCCGTCATCTTTGGTCACTGATTAGGGCGGAAGCCGACCTGAGGAGTAAAGGCTCTCGCGTGTCGTAGTAGGGCAGAGTAGTTTCCGCCATTTTGGCCACTGCAACGCGGCACTACAGCTGTGCACAAGCCGCAATAGGAGCGTGGAGTGTCCGCAATCTTTGGCAACGGATAAGAGCGTTATCCCAAATGAGGGGTTATGGGACTGGCGTGTCGTAGTAGGGCAGCGAAGAGTTAGACAATTTGGGCTACCGCAACACGGCACTACATCCGCAGACGTGCCGCATTAGAGCTGTGGAGTGTCCGCCTATTTTTGGCCAATGCTTAGAGTGGAAGCGCAATTGAGAACTTAAGTCTTTGGTAGGGTCATGTAGGGCAGTGTAGTGTCCGCTATTTTGGGCCACCACAACGCGACACTACAGTTGCCCATGCGCCGCAGTTGGACCATGGAGTGTCCGCCTTCTTTGGACACAGATTAGAGCGGATGCCCTACTGAGGAGTAAAGGCACTGGTGTGTAGAAATAGGACAGTGTAGTTTCCTGCCATTTTGGCCACCGCAACGCGGCACTAAAGCCATGCACGTGCCGCAGAAATGCCATAGAGTGTCCGCCATATTTTCCCACTATTTAGAGCGGAAGCCGAAATGAGGAGTAATGGCACTGGCGGGTAGTAGTTGGGCAGTGTAGTTTCCTGCCATTTTCGCCACTGCAACGCGGCACTACAGCCGTGCACGTGCAGCATTAGGGCCTTGGAGTGTTCGCCATTTTTTAGCCTGGGATTAGAGCGGAAGACCAACTGAGGAGTAAAGGCACTGCCGTGTCGTAGTAGGGCAGTGTAGAGTCCGACATTTTGGGCCACCGCAACGCGGCACTACAGCCGCGGACGTGCCACACTAGGGCTATAGACTGTTCGCATTCTTTGGCCACGGAGTGGAGTGGAAGCCCGACTGAGGAGTAAAGGCACTGTCGTGTCGTAGTTGGGCAGTGCAGAATCCGACAATTTGAGCTACAGCAACGCGGCACTACAGCCGCGCACGTGCTGCTGAAGGGCCATGGAGTGTCCGCCATATTTTCCCACTATTTATAGCGGATTCCGAACTGAGGAGTAAAGGCACTGGTGTGTAGAAATAGGGCAGTGTAATTTCCTGCCATTTTGGCCACCGCAACGCGGCAGTACAACCGTGCACGTGCAACATTAGGGCCTTGGAGTGTTCGCCATTTTTTAGCCTGGGATTAGAGCGGAAGCCCAACTGTGGAGTAAAGGCACTGGCGTGTCGAAGTAGGTCTGTGTAGAGTCCACCATTTTGGTTCACCGCAACCCGGCACTACAGCCGCACATGTGCCGCAATAGGGCCATAGAGTGTCCGCCTTCTTTGGTCACTAATTAGAGCGGAATCCGAACTGAGGAGTAAAGGCACTGGTGTGTAGAAACAGGACAGTGTAATTTCCTGCCATTTCGGCCACCGCAACGCGGCACTACTGCCGCGGACGTGCCACACTAGGGCTATAGACAGTTCGCCATCTTTGGCCACGGAGTGGAGCGGAAGCCCAACTGAGGAGTAAAGGCACTCGCGTGTCGTAGAGATTTCCTGCCATTTTGGCCCCCGCAACGCAGCTATAAAGCCGCACACGTGCCGCAGTAGGGCCATGGAGGGTCCGCAATCTTTGGCAACGGATAAGAGCGGAAGCCCAACTGAGGGGTTATGGGACTGGCGTTTAGTAGTAGGACAGCGATGAGTTCGACAATTTGGGCAACCGCAACGCGGCACTACAGCCGCGGACGTGCCGCATTAGAGCTTTGGAGTGTCCGCCATCTTTGGCAGATGCTTAGTGTGGAAGCGCAATTGAGAACTTATGTCTTTGGTATTGTCATGTAGGGCGGTGTAGTGTCCGCTATTTTGGGCCACCACAACGCGGCACTACAGTTGCGCATGTGCCGCAGTTGGACCATGGAGTGTCCGAAATCTTTGGCCACTGATTAGAGTGGAAGCCCAACTGAGGTGTAATGGCACTGGCTTTTCGTTGTAGGGCAGTGTAGTTTCCTGCCATTTTGGCCACCACAACGTGGCACTACAGCCGTGCACGTGCCGCATTAGGGCCTTGGAGTGTTCGCCATTTTTTGGCCACGGATTAGAGCGGAAGCCCAACTGAGGAATAAAGGCACTTTCGTGTCGTAGTAGGGCAGTGTAGTTTCCTGCCATTTTGGCCCCCGCAACGCGGCGCTACAGCCGTGCACGTGCCGCTGAAGGGCCATGGAGTGTCCGCCATATTTTTCCACTATTTAGAGCGGAAGCCGAACAGAGGAGTAAAGGCACTGGTGTGTCGTAGTAGGGCAGTGTAGAGTCCGACAATTTAGGCCACCGCAACGCGGCACTACAGCCGCGCATGTGCCGCAATAGGGCCATAGAGTGTCCGCCTTCTTTGTTCACTAATTTGAGCGGAAGTCGAAATGAGGAGTAAAGGCACTGGCGTGTAGAAATAGGGCAGTGTAGTTTCCTGCCATTTTGGCCACCGCAACGCGGTAATACAGCCGTGCACGTGCAGCATTAGGACCGTGGAGTGTCCGCAATCTTTGGCTACGGATTAGAGCGGAAACCCAACAGAGGGGTAAAGGGACTGGCGTGTCGTAGTAGGGCAGTGTAGCGACTGAAAAGTTAGGCCACCGCAACGTGGCACTACAGTCGTGCACGTGCCGCAGAAGGGCCACGGAGAGTCCGCCATCTTTGGTCACTGATTAGGGCGGAAACCGACCTGAGGAGTAAAGGCACTCGCGTGTCGTAGTAGAGCAGTGTAATTTCCTGCCATTTTGGCCCCCGCAACGCAGCTATAAAGCCGCACACGTGCCGCAGTAGGGCCATGGAGGGTCCGCAATCTTTGGCAACGGATAAGAGCGGAAGCCCAACTGAGGGGTTATGGGACTGGCGTTTAGTAGTAGGATAGCGATGAGTTCGACAATTTGGGCAACCGCAACGCGGCACTACAGCCGCGGACGTGCCGCATTAGAGCTATGGAGTGTCCGCCATCTTTGGCCAATGCTTAGTGTGGAAGCGCAATTGAGAACTTATGTCTTTGGTAGGGTCATGTAGGGCGGTGTAGTGTCCGCTATTTTGGGCCACCACAACGCGGCACTACAGTTGCGCATGTGCCGCAGTTGGACCATGGAGTGTCCGAAATCTTTGGCCAGTGATTAGAGTGGAAGCGCAACTGAGGTGTAAAGGCACTGGCTTTTCGTTGTAGGGCAGTGTAGTTTCCTGCCATTTTGGCCACTACAACGCGGCACTTCAGCCGTGCACGTGCCGCTCAAGGGCCATGGAGTGTCCGCCATCTTTTTCCACTATTTAGAGCGGAAGCCGAACAGAGGAGTAAAGGCACTGGTGTGTCGTAGTAGGGCAGTGTAGAGTCCGACAATTTAGGCCACCGCAACGCGACACTACAGCCGCGCATGTGCCGCAATAGGGCCATAGAGTGTCCGCCTTCTTTGTTCACTAATTTGAGCGGAAGTCGAACTGAGGAGTAAAGGCACTGGCGTGTAGAAATAGGGCAGTGTAGTTTCCTGCCATTTTGGCCAGCGCAACGCGGTAATACAGCCGTGCACGTGCAGCATTAGGACCGTGGAGTGTCCGCAATCTTTGGCTACGGATTAGAGCGGAAACCCAACAGAGGGGTAAAGGGACTGGCGTGTCGTAGTAGGGCAGTGTAGAGTACGACATTTTGGACACCGCAACGCGGCACTACAGCCGCGAACGTGCCGCACTAGGGCTATAAACTGTTCGCCATCTTTGGCCACTGATTAGAGCTGAAGCCCAACTGTGGAGTAAAGGCACTGGCGTTTTGTAGTCGGACTGTGTAGAGTTCAACAAGTTGGGCCACCTCAACGTGGCACTACAGCCGTGCACGTGCCGCTGAAGGGCCATAGAGTATACGCCTTCTTTGGTCACTAAAGAGAGCGGAGGCAGAACAGAGGAGTAAATGCACTGGTGTGTAGAAATAGGGCAGTGTAGTTTCCTGCCAATTTGTCCACCGCAACGCGGCACTACAGCCGTGCACGTGCAGCATTAGGGCCTTGGAGAGTTCGCCATTTTTAAGCCTGGGATTAGAGCGGAAGCCCAACTGAGGAGTAAAGGCACTGGCCTGTCGTAGTAGGGCAGTGTAGAGTCTGACATTTTGGGCCACCGCAACGCGTCACTACAGCCGCGGGCGTGCCGCTCTAGGGCTATAGACTGTTCGCCATCTTTGGCCACGGAGTGGAGCGGTAGCCCATCTGAGGAGTAAAGGCACTAGCGTGTCGTAGTAGGGCAGTGCAGAATCCGACAATTTGAGCTACAGCAACGCGGCACTACAGCCGCGCACGTGCCGCTGAAGGGCCATGGAGTGTCCGCCATATTGTTCCACTATTTATAGCGGAAGCCGAACTGAGGAGTAAAGGCACTGGCGTGTAGTAGTAGGGCAGTGTAATTTCCTGCCATTTTGGTCCCCGCAACGCGGCTATAAAGCCGCACACGTGCCGCAGTAGGGCCATGAAGTGTCTGCCATATTTAAACACTGATTAGAGCGGAAGCGCTACTGAGAACTTAAGTCTTTGGTAGGGTCTAGAAGGGCAGTGTAGTGTCAACCATTTTGGGGAATCGCAACTTGGCACATTCAGCCGTGGACGTGCCGCAGAAGGGCTATAGACTGTCCGTCATCTTTGGCTCCTGATTAGAGCGGAAGCAGAACTGTGGAGTAAAGGCACTGGCGTGTTGTAGTCAGGCAGTATAGCAACCGACAAGTTGGGCCACCGCAACGCGGCACTACAGTCGTGCACGTGCCGCAGAAAGGCCATGGAGAGTCCGCCATCTTTGGTCACTGATTAGGGCGGAAGCCGACCTGAGAAGTAAAGGCACTCGCGTGTCGTAGCAGGGCAGTGTAATTTCCTGCCAATTTGGCCACCGCAACGCGGCACTACAGCCGTGCACGTGCAGCATTAGGGTCTTGGAGAGTTCGCCATTTTTTAGCCTGGAATTAGAGCGGAAGCCCAACTGAGGAGTAAAGGCACTGGCGTGTCGTAGTAAGGCAGTGTAGAGTCTGACATTTTGGGCCACCGCAACGCGGCACTACAGCCGCGCACGTGCCGCAGTATTGCCATAGAGTGTCCGCCTTCTTTGGTCACAGATTAGAGCGGAAGCCGAACTGAGGAGCAAAGGCACTGGCGTGTAGAAATAGGGCAGCGTAGTTTCCTGCCATTTTGGCCACCGCAACGCGGCACTAAAGCCGTGCACATGCCGCAGAAATGCCATAGAGTGTCAGCCATATTTTTTCACTATTTAGAGCGGAAGCCGAACTGAGGAGTAATGGCACTGGCGTGTAGTAGATGGGAGTGTAGTTTCCTGCCATTTTCGCCACTGCAACGCGGCACTACAGCCGTGCACGTGCAGCATTAGGGCCTTGGAGTGTTCGCCAACTGCCACACTAGGGCTATAGACTGTTCGCCATCTTTGGCCACGGAGTGGAGCGGAAGCCCAACTGAGGAGTAAAGGCACTGTCGTGTCGCAGTTGGGCTGCGCTGAATCCGACAATTTGGGCTACCGCTACGCGGCACTACTGCCGCGCACGTGCCGCAGAAATGCCATAGAGTGTCCGCCTTCTTTGGTCACAGATTAGAGCGGAAGCCGAACTGAGGAGTAAAGGCACAGGCGTGTGGTCGTAGGGCTGGGTAGAGTCCGACATGTTGGGCCACCGAAACGCGGCACTTCAGCCGCGCGATTGCCGCTGAAGGGCCATGGAGTGTCCGCCATATTTTTCCACTATTTAGAGCGGAAGCCGAACTGAGGAGTAAAGGCACTGGCATGTAGTAGTTGGGCAGTGTAGTTTCCTGCCATTTTCGCCTCTGCAACGCGGCACTACAGCCGTTCACGTGCCGCAGTAGGGCTATAGACAGTCCGCAATCTTTGGCCACTGATTAGAGCGGAAGCCGAACTGAGGAGTAAAGGCACAGGCGTGCCGTAGTCGGGCAGTGTAGCGTCCGACATGTTGGGCCACCGCAACGCGTCACTAAAGCCGCGAACGTGCCGCAGTAGGACCATGGAGTGCCCGCCATATTTTTCCACTATTTAGAGCGGAAGCCGAACTGAGGAGTGAAGGCACTGGCGTGTCGTAGACGGGCAGTGTAGCGTCAGACTTGCTGGGCCACCGCATCGCCTGACTACAGCCGCGCACGAGCCGCAGGAGGACCATGGAGTGTCCGCCATATTTTTCCACTATTTAGAGCGGAAGCCGAACTGAGGAGTAAATTCACTGGCGTGTGGTAGTAGGTCTGTGTAGATTCCACCATTTTGGTTCACCGCAACGCGGCACTACAGCCCCGCATGTGCCGCAATAGGGTCATAGAGTGTCCGCCTTCCTTGGTCACTAATTAGAGCGGAAGCCGAACTGAGGACTAAAGGCATTGGTGTGTAGAAATAGGGCAGTGTAGTTTCCTGCCATTTTCGCCTCTGCAACGCGGCACTACAGCCGTGCACGTGCAGCATTAGGGCCTTGGAGTGTTCGCCATTTTTTAGCCTGGGATTAGAGCGGAAGACCAACTGAGGAGTAAAGGCACTGGCGTGTCGTAGTAGGGCAGTGTAGAGTCCGACATTTTGGGCCACTGCAACGCAGCACTACAGCCGCGGACATGCCACACTAGGGCTATAGACTGTTCGCCATCTTTGGCCACGGAGTGGAGCGGAAGCCCAACTGAGGAGAAAAGGCACAGTCGTGTCGTAGTTGGGCAGTGCAGAATCCGTCAATTTGAGCTACAGCAACGCGGCACTACAGACGCGCACGTGCCGCAGAAATGCCATAGAGTGTCCGCCTTCTTTGGTCACAGATTAGAGCGGAAGCCGAACTGAGGAGTAAAGGCACAGGCGTGTGGTAGTAGGGCTGGGAAGAGTCCGACATGTTGGGCCACCGAAACGCGGCTCTACAGCCGCGCGAGTGCCGCTGAAGGGCCATGGAGTGTCCGCCATATTTTTCCACTATTTAGAGCGGAAGCCGAACTGAGGAGTAAAGGCACTCGCGTGTAGTAGTTGGGCAGTGTAGTTTTCTGCCATTTTCGCCACTGCAGCGCAGCACTACAGCCGTGCACGTGCGGCATTAGGGGGCGGTAGTGTTCGCCATCTTTGGCCACGGATTAGAGCGGAAGCCCAACTGAGGAGTAAAGGCACTGGCGTGTCGTAGTAGGGCAGTGTAATTTCCTGCCATTTTGGCCCCCGCAACGCGGCTATAAAGCCGCACACGTGCTGCAGTAGGGCTATAAACAGTCCGCAATCTTTGGCCACTGATTAGAGCGGAAGCCGAACTGAGGAGTAAAGGCACAGGCGTGCCGTAGTCGGGCAGTGTAGCGTCCGACATGTTGGGCCTCCGCAACGCGTCACTAAAGCAGCGCACGTGCCGCAGTAGGACCATGGAGTGCCCGCCATATTTTTCCACTATTTAGAGCGGAAGCCGAACTGAGGAGTGAAGGCACTGGCGTGTCGTAGTAGGTCTGTGTAGATTCCACCATTTTGGTTCACAGCAACGCGGCACTACAGCCGCGCATGTGCCGCAATAGGGCCATAGAGTGTCCGCCTTCCTTGGTCACTAATTAGAGCGGAAGCCGAACTGAGGAGTAAAGGCATTGGTGTGTAGACATAGGGAAGTGTAGTTTCCTGCCCTTTTCGCCTCTGCAACGCGGCACTACAGCCGTGCACGTGCAGCATTAGGGCCTTGGAGTGTTCGCCATTTTTTAGCCTGGGATTAGAGCGGAAGACCAACTGAGGAGTAAAGGCACTGGCGTGTCGTAGTAGGGCAGTGTAGAGTCCGACATTTAGGGCTACTGCATCGCAGCACTACAGCCGCGGACGTGCCACACTAGGGCTATAGACTGTTCGCCATCTTTGGCCACGGAGTGGAGCGGAAGCCTAACTGAGGAAAAAAGGCACAGTCGTGTCGTAGTTGGGCAGTGCAGAATCCGTCAATTTGAGCTACAGCAACGCGGCACTACAGCCGCGCACGTGCCGCAGAAATGCCATAGAGTGTCCGCCTTCTTTGGTCACAGATTAGAGCGGAAGCCGAACTGAGGAGTAAAGGCACAGGCGTGTGGTAGTAGGGCTGGGAAGAGTCCGACATGTTGGGCCACCGAAACGCGGCTCTACAGCCGCGCGAGTGCCGCTGAAGGGCCATAGTGTCCGCCATATTTTTCCACTATTTAGAGCGGAAGCCGAACTGAGGAGTAAAGGCACTGGCGTGTAGTAGTTGGGCAGTGTAATTTCCTGCCATTTTGGCCACCGCAACGCGGCACTACAGCCGTGCACGTGCGGCATTAGGGGGCGGTAGTGTTCGCCATTTTTTAGCCTGGGATTAGAGCGGAAGCCCAACTGTGGAGTAAAGGCACTGGCGTGTCGAAGTAGGTCTGTGTAGAGTCCACCATTTTGGTTCACCGCAACCCGGCACTACAGCCGCACATGTGCCGCAATAGGGCCATAGAGTGTCCGCCTTCTTTGGTCACTAATTAGAGCGGAATCCGAACTGAGGAGTAAAGGCACTGGTGTGTAGAAACAGGACAGTGTAATTTCCTGCCATTTCGGCCACCGCAACGCGGCACTACTGCCGCGGACGTGCCACACTAGGGCTATAGACAGTTCGCCATCTTTGGCCACGGAGTGGAGCGGAAGCCCAACTGAGGAGTAAAGGCACTCGCGTGTCGTAGAGATTTCCTGCCATTTTGGCCCCCGCAACGCAGCTATAAAGCCGCACACGTGCCGCAGTAGGGCCATGGAGGGTCCGCAATCTTTGGCAACGGATAAGAGCGGAAGCCCAACTGAGGGGTTATGGGACTGGCGTTTAGTAGTAGGACAGCGATGAGTTCGACAATTTGGGCAACCGCAACGCGGCACTACAGCCGCGGACGTGCCGCATTAGAGCTTTGGAGTGTCCGCCATCTTTGGCAGATGCTTAGTGTGGAAGCGCAATTGAGAACTTATGTCTTTGGTATTGTCATGTAGGGCGGTGTAGTGTCCGCTATTTTGGGCCACCACAACGCGGCACTACAGTTGCGCATGTGCCGCAGTTGGACCATGGAGTGTCCGAAATCTTTGGCCACTGATTAGAGTGGAAGCCCAACTGAGGTGTAATGGCACTGGCTTTTCGTTGTAGGGCAGTGTAGTTTCCTGCCATTTTGGCCACCACAACGTGGCACTACAGCCGTGCACGTGCCGCATTAGGGCCTTGGAGTGTTCGCCATTTTTTGGCCACGGATTAGAGCGGAAGCCCAACTGAGGAATAAAGGCACTTTCGTGTCGTAGTAGGGCAGTGTAGTTTCCTGCCATTTTGGCCCCCGCAACGCGGCGCTACAGCCGTGCACGTGCCGCTGAAGGGCCATGGAGTGTCCGCCATATTTTTCCACTATTTAGAGCGGAAGCCGAACAGAGGAGTAAAGGCACTGGTGTGTCGTAGTAGGGCAGTGTAGAGTCCGACAATTTAGGCCACCGCAACGCGGCACTACAGCCGCGCATGTGCCGCAATAGGGCCATAGAGTGTCCGCCTTCTTTGTTCACTAATTTGAGCGGAAGTCGAAATGAGGAGTAAAGGCACTGGCGTGTAGAAATAGGGCAGTGTAGTTTCCTGCCATTTTGGCCACCGCAACGCGGTAATACAGCCGTGCACGTGCAGCATTAG
The DNA here is from genome assembly GCF_982258835.1 of Parasteatoda tepidariorum. Taxonomy (NCBI): domain Eukaryota; kingdom Metazoa; phylum Arthropoda; class Arachnida; order Araneae; family Theridiidae; genus Parasteatoda; species Parasteatoda tepidariorum. The sequence continues at coordinate 130,127 of NW_028257451.1, forward strand.
GACCGTGGAGTGTCCGCAATCTTTGGCTACGGATTAGAGCGGAAACCCAACAGAGGGGTAAAGGGACTGGCGTGTCGTAGTAGGGCAGTGTAGCGACTGAAAAGTTAGGCCACCGCAACGTGGCACTACAGTCGTGCACGTGCCGCAGAAGGGCCACGGAGAGTCCGCCATCTTTGGTCACTGATTAGGGCGGAAACCGACCTGAGGAGTAAAGGCACTCGCGTGTCGTAGTAGAGCAGTGTAATTTCCTGCCATTTTGGCCCCCGCAACGCAGCTATAAAGCCGCACACGTGCCGCAGTAGGGCCATGGAGGGTCCGCAATCTTTGGCAACGGATAAGAGCGGAAGCCCAACTGAGGGGTTATGGGACTGGCGTTTAGTAGTAGGATAGCGATGAGTTCGACAATTTGGGCAACCGCAACGCGGCACTACAGCCGCGGACGTGCCGCATTAGAGCTATGGAGTGTCCGCCATCTTTGGCCAATGCTTAGTGTGGAAGCGCAATTGAGAACTTATGTCTTTGGTAGGGTCATGTAGGGCGGTGTAGTGTCCGCTATTTTGGGCCACCACAACGCGGCACTACAGTTGCGCATGTGCCGCAGTTGGACCATGGAGTGTCCGAAATCTTTGGCCAGTGATTAGAGTGGAAGCGCAACTGAGGTGTAAAGGCACTGGCTTTTCGTTGTAGGGCAGTGTAGTTTCCTGCCATTTTGGCCACTACAACGCGGCACTTCAGCCGTGCACGTGCCGCTCAAGGGCCATGGAGTGTCCGCCATCTTTTTCCACTATTTAGAGCGGAAGCCGAACAGAGGAGTAAAGGCACTGGTGTGTCGTAGTAGGGCAGTGTAGAGTCCGACAATTTAGGCCACCGCAACGCGACACTACAGCCGCGCATGTGCCGCAATAGGGCCATAGAGTGTCCGCCTTCTTTGTTCACTAATTTGAGCGGAAGTCGAACTGAGGAGTAAAGGCACTGGCGTGTAGAAATAGGGCAGTGTAGTTTCCTGCCATTTTGGCCAGCGCAACGCGGTAATACAGCCGTGCACGTGCAGCATTAGGACCGTGGAGTGTCCGCAATCTTTGGCTACGGATTAGAGCGGAAACCCAACAGAGGGGTAAAGGGACTGGCGTGTCGTAGTAGGGCAGTGTAGAGTACGACATTTTGGACACCGCAACGCGGCACTACAGCCGCGAACGTGCCGCACTAGGGCTATAAACTGTTCGCCATCTTTGGCCACTGATTAGAGCTGAAGCCCAACTGTGGAGTAAAGGCACTGGCGTTTTGTAGTCGGACTGTGTAGAGTTCAACAAGTTGGGCCACCTCAACGTGGCACTACAGCCGTGCACGTGCCGCTGAAGGGCCATAGAGTATACGCCTTCTTTGGTCACTAAAGAGAGCGGAGGCAGAACAGAGGAGTAAATGCACTGGTGTGTAGAAATAGGGCAGTGTAGTTTCCTGCCAATTTGTCCACCGCAACGCGGCACTACAGCCGTGCACGTGCAGCATTAGGGCCTTGGAGAGTTCGCCATTTTTAAGCCTGGGATTAGAGCGGAAGCCCAACTGAGGAGTAAAGGCACTGGCCTGTCGTAGTAGGGCAGTGTAGAGTCTGACATTTTGGGCCACCGCAACGCGTCACTACAGCCGCGGGCGTGCCGCTCTAGGGCTATAGACTGTTCGCCATCTTTGGCCACGGAGTGGAGCGGTAGCCCATCTGAGGAGTAAAGGCACTAGCGTGTCGTAGTAGGGCAGTGCAGAATCCGACAATTTGAGCTACAGCAACGCGGCACTACAGCCGCGCACGTGCCGCTGAAGGGCCATGGAGTGTCCGCCATATTGTTCCACTATTTATAGCGGAAGCCGAACTGAGGAGTAAAGGCACTGGCGTGTAGTAGTAGGGCAGTGTAATTTCCTGCCATTTTGGTCCCCGCAACGCGGCTATAAAGCCGCACACGTGCCGCAGTAGGGCCATGAAGTGTCTGCCATATTTAAACACTGATTAGAGCGGAAGCGCTACTGAGAACTTAAGTCTTTGGTAGGGTCTAGAAGGGCAGTGTAGTGTCAACCATTTTGGGGAATCGCAACTTGGCACATTCAGCCGTGGACGTGCCGCAGAAGGGCTATAGACTGTCCGTCATCTTTGGCTCCTGATTAGAGCGGAAGCAGAACTGTGGAGTAAAGGCACTGGCGTGTTGTAGTCAGGCAGTATAGCAACCGACAAGTTGGGCCACCGCAACGCGGCACTACAGTCGTGCACGTGCCGCAGAAAGGCCATGGAGAGTCCGCCATCTTTGGTCACTGATTAGGGCGGAAGCCGACCTGAGAAGTAAAGGCACTCGCGTGTCGTAGCAGGGCAGTGTAATTTCCTGCCAATTTGGCCACCGCAACGCGGCACTACAGCCGTGCACGTGCAGCATTAGGGTCTTGGAGAGTTCGCCATTTTTTAGCCTGGAATTAGAGCGGAAGCCCAACTGAGGAGTAAAGGCACTGGCGTGTCGTAGTAAGGCAGTGTAGAGTCTGACATTTTGGGCCACCGCAACGCGGCACTACAGCCGCGCACGTGCCGCAGTATTGCCATAGAGTGTCCGCCTTCTTTGGTCACAGATTAGAGCGGAAGCCGAACTGAGGAGCAAAGGCACTGGCGTGTAGAAATAGGGCAGCGTAGTTTCCTGCCATTTTGGCCACCGCAACGCGGCACTAAAGCCGTGCACATGCCGCAGAAATGCCATAGAGTGTCAGCCATATTTTTTCACTATTTAGAGCGGAAGCCGAACTGAGGAGTAATGGCACTGGCGTGTAGTAGATGGGAGTGTAGTTTCCTGCCATTTTCGCCACTGCAACGCGGCACTACAGCCGTGCACGTGCAGCATTAGGGCCTTGGAGTGTTCGCCAACTGCCACACTAGGGCTATAGACTGTTCGCCATCTTTGGCCACGGAGTGGAGCGGAAGCCCAACTGAGGAGTAAAGGCACTGTCGTGTCGCAGTTGGGCTGCGCTGAATCCGACAATTTGGGCTACCGCTACGCGGCACTACTGCCGCGCACGTGCCGCAGAAATGCCATAGAGTGTCCGCCTTCTTTGGTCACAGATTAGAGCGGAAGCCGAACTGAGGAGTAAAGGCACAGGCGTGTGGTCGTAGGGCTGGGTAGAGTCCGACATGTTGGGCCACCGAAACGCGGCACTTCAGCCGCGCGATTGCCGCTGAAGGGCCATGGAGTGTCCGCCATATTTTTCCACTATTTAGAGCGGAAGCCGAACTGAGGAGTAAAGGCACTGGCATGTAGTAGTTGGGCAGTGTAGTTTCCTGCCATTTTCGCCTCTGCAACGCGGCACTACAGCCGTTCACGTGCCGCAGTAGGGCTATAGACAGTCCGCAATCTTTGGCCACTGATTAGAGCGGAAGCCGAACTGAGGAGTAAAGGCACAGGCGTGCCGTAGTCGGGCAGTGTAGCGTCCGACATGTTGGGCCACCGCAACGCGTCACTAAAGCCGCGAACGTGCCGCAGTAGGACCATGGAGTGCCCGCCATATTTTTCCACTATTTAGAGCGGAAGCCGAACTGAGGAGTGAAGGCACTGGCGTGTCGTAGACGGGCAGTGTAGCGTCAGACTTGCTGGGCCACCGCATCGCCTGACTACAGCCGCGCACGAGCCGCAGGAGGACCATGGAGTGTCCGCCATATTTTTCCACTATTTAGAGCGGAAGCCGAACTGAGGAGTAAATTCACTGGCGTGTCGTAGTAGGTCTGTGTAGATTCCACCATTTTGGTTCACCGCAACGCGGCACTACAGCCCCGCATGTGCCGCAATAGGGTCATAGAGTGTCCGCCTTCCTTGGTCACTAATTAGAGCGGAAGCCGAACTGAGGACTAAAGGCATTGGTGTGTAGAAATAGGGCAGTGTAGTTTCCTGCCATTTTCGCCTCTGCAACGCGGCACTACAGCCGTGCACGTGCAGCATTAGGGCCTTGGAGTGTTCGCCATTTTTTAGCCTGGGATTAGAGCGGAAGACCAACTGAGGAGTAAAGGCACTGGCGTGTCGTAGTAGGGCAGTGTAGAGTCCGACATTTTGGGCCACTGCAACGCAGCACTACAGCCGCGGACATGCCACACTAGGGCTATAGACTGTTCGCCATCTTTGGCCACGGAGTGGAGCGGAAGCCCAACTGAGGAGAAAAGGCACAGTCGTGTCGTAGTTGGGCAGTGCAGAATCCGTCAATTTGAGCTACAGCAACGCGGCACTACAGACGCGCACGTGCCGCAGAAATGCCATAGAGTGTCCGCCTTCTTTGGTCACAGATTAGAGCGGAAGCCGAACTGAGGAGTAAAGGCACAGGCGTGTGGTAGTAGGGCTGGGAAGAGTCCGACATGTTGGGCCACCGAAACGCGGCTCTACAGCCGCGCGAGTGCCGCTGAAGGGCCATGGAGTGTCCGCCATATTTTTCCACTATTTAGAGCGGAAGCCGAACTGAGGAGTAAAGGCACTCGCGTGTAGTAGTTGGGCAGTGTAGTTTTCTGCCATTTTCGCCACTGCAGCGCAGCACTACAGCCGTGCACGTGCGGCATTAGGGGGCGGTAGTGTTCGCCATCTTTGGCCACGGATTAGAGCGGAAGCCCAACTGAGGAGTAAAGGCACTGGCGTGTCGTAGTAGGGCAGTGTAATTTCCTGCCATTTTGGCCCCCGCAACGCGGCTATAAAGCCGCACACGTGCTGCAGTAGGGCTATAAACAGTCCGCAATCTTTGGCCACTGATTAGAGCGGAAGCCGAACTGAGGAGTAAAGGCACAGGCGTGCCGTAGTCGGGCAGTGTAGCGTCCGACATGTTGGGCCTCCGCAACGCGTCACTAAAGCAGCGCACGTGCCGCAGTAGGACCATGGAGTGCCCGCCATATTTTTCCACTATTTAGAGCGGAAGCCGAACTGAGGAGTGAAGGCACTGGCGTGTCGTAGTAGGTCTGTGTAGATTCCACCATTTTGGTTCACAGCAACGCGGCACTACAGCCGCGCATGTGCCGCAATAGGGCCATAGAGTGTCCGCCTTCCTTGGTCACTAATTAGAGCGGAAGCCGAACTGAGGAGTAAAGGCATTGGTGTGTAGACATAGGGAAGTGTAGTTTCCTGCCCTTTTCGCCTCTGCAACGCGGCACTACAGCCGTGCACGTGCAGCATTAGGGCCTTGGAGTGTTCGCCATTTTTTAGCCTGGGATTAGAGCGGAAGACCAACTGAGGAGTAAAGGCACTGGCGTGTCGTAGTAGGGCAGTGTAGAGTCCGACATTTAGGGCTACTGCATCGCAGCACTACAGCCGCGGACGTGCCACACTAGGGCTATAGACTGTTCGCCATCTTTGGCCACGGAGTGGAGCGGAAGCCTAACTGAGGAAAAAAGGCACAGTCGTGTCGTAGTTGGGCAGTGCAGAATCCGTCAATTTGAGCTACAGCAACGCGGCACTACAGCCGCGCACGTGCCGCAGAAATGCCATAGAGTGTCCGCCTTCTTTGGTCACAGATTAGAGCGGAAGCCGAACTGAGGAGTAAAGGCACAGGCGTGTGGTAGTAGGGCTGGGAAGAGTCCGACATGTTGGGCCACCGAAACGCGGCTCTACAGCCGCGCGAGTGCCGCTGAAGGGCCATAGTGTCCGCCATATTTTTCCACTATTTAGAGCGGAAGCCGAACTGAGGAGTAAAGGCACTGGCGTGTAGTAGTTGGGCAGTGTAGTTTCCTGCCATTTTCGCCACTGCAACGCGGCACTACAGCCGTGCACGTGCGGCATTAGGGGGCGGTAGTGTTCGCCATCTTTGGCCACGGATTAGAGCGGAAGCCCAACTGAGGAGTAAAGGCACTGGCGTGTCGTAGTAGGGCAGTGTAATTTCCTGCCATTTTGGCTCCCGCAACGCGGCTATAAAGCCGCACACGTACTGCAGTAGGGCCATGGAGGGTCCGCCATATTTGGCCACTGATTGGAGCGGAAGCGCTACTGAGAACTTAAGTCTTTGGTAGGGTCTATAAGGGCAGTGTAGTGTCCAGCTGTAGTTTAAGATTCTCAGAATACTTTATTTCGCATAGGCATACATATTAAACTTTAGGGTCACGCTGTGTACCCCCTAATTGACCTATAATTATTTTCTGTGGTAGGTTACACTATTACCCTATAATATAGTACGTGGTCCAATTTAAAAATTCTAGTTCAATATTAAGGTCCGATACCGTGCCGTTAGTTAACATAGAAAAGTGTCTTCGAATTTCCTTGTTTCAATGCACTATTTAAAATATACATAGTGTACCCCCTAATTGACCTGTAATTATTTCCTGTGGTAGGGTACACTATTACCCTGTAATATAATACCTGGTCCAATTTAAATATTATGGGACAATATTAAGGTCTGATATTGCGCCTTGCGTTAGTTAACCATTGACAGATGTCTTTGAATTTTTAAAGCATTTTAGAACGCTTATTTCTTCATTTTACACTTCTCAGAACACTTTATTTCGCATAGGCATACATAGTAAACTTTAGGGTCACGCTGCGTACCCCCTAATTGACCTATAATTATTTTCTGTGGTAGGGTACACTATCACCCTGTAATATAGTACGTGGTCCAATTTAAAAATTCTAGTTCAATATTAAGGTCCGATACCGTGCCGTTAGTTAACATAGAAAAGTGTCTTCGAATTTCCTTGTTTCAATGCACTATTTAAAATATACATAGTGTACCCCCTAATTGACCTGTAATTATTTCCTGTGGTAGGGTACACTATTACCCTGTAATATAATACCTGGTCCAATTTAAATATTATGGGACAATATTAAGGTCTGATATTGCGCCTTGCGTTAGTTAACCATTGACAGATGTCTTTGAATTTTTAAAGCATTTTAGAACGCTTATTTCTTCATTTTACACTTCTCAGAACACTTTATTTCGCATAGGCATACATAGTAAACTTTAGGGTCACGCTGCGTACCCCCTAATTGACCTATAATTATTTTCTGTGGTAGGGTACACTATCACCCTGTAATATAGTACGTGGTCCAATTTAAAAATTCTAGTTCAATATTAAGGTCCGATACCGTGCCGTTAGTTAACATAGAAAAGTGTCTTCGAATTTCCTTGTTTCAATGCACTATTTAAAATATACATAGTGTACCCCCTAATTGACCTGTAATTATTTCCTGTGGTAGGGTACACTATTACCCTGTAATATAATACCTGGTCCAATTTAAATATTATGGGACAATATTAAGGTCTGATATTGCGCCTTGCGTTAGTTAACCATTGACAGATGTCTTTGAATTTTTAAAGCATTTTAGAACGCTTATTTCTTCATTTTACACTTCTCAGAACACTTTATTTCGCATAGGCATACATAGTAAACTTTAGGGTCACGCTGCGTACCCCCTAATTGACCTATAATTATTTTCTGTGGCAGGGTACACTATCACCCTGTAATATAATACGTGGTCCAATTTAAAAATTTTGGGTCAATATTAAGGTCCGATGCCCTACCGTTAGTTAACATAGAAAAGAGTCTTCGAATTTCCTTGTTTTAATGCACTATTTAAAATATACATAGTGCATCCCCTAATTGACCTATAATTATTTCCTGTTGTAGGGTACACTATTACCCTGTATTATAATACCTGGTCCAATTTAAATATTATGGTTCCATATTAAGGTCTGATATCGCGCCTTGCGTTAGTTAACCATTGAAAGATGTCTTTGAATTTTTAAAGCATTTTAAAACGCTTATTTCTTCATTTTAAGCTTCTCAGAACACTCTATTTCGCATAGGCATACATAGTAAACTTTAGGGTCACGCTGTGTACCCCCTAAATGACCTATTATTATTTCCTGTGGTAGGGTACACTATTACCCTGAAATATAATTCGTGGTCCAATTTAAAAAGTATATTTCAATATTAAGGTCCGATACCGTGCCGTTAGTTAACATAGAAAAGTGTCTTCGTATTTCCTTGTTTTAATGCACTATTTAAAATATACATAGTGTACCCCCTAATTGACCTATAATTATTTCCTGTGGTAGGGTACACTATTACCCTGTAATATAATACCCGGTCCAATTTAAATATTATGGGTCAATATTAAGGTCTGATATTGCGCCTTGCGTTAGTTAACCATTGAAAGATGTCTTTGAATTTTTAAAGCATTTTAGAACGCTTATTTCTTCATTTTAAGCTTCTCAGAACCCCTTATTTCGCATAGGCATACATAGTAAACTTTAGGGTCACGCTGTGTACCCCCTAATTGACCTATAATTATTTTCTGTGGTAGGGTACACTATCACCCTGTGATATAATACGTGGCAAAATTTAAAAATTATAGGTCAATATTAAGGTCCGATACCGTGCCGTTAGTTAATATAGAAAAGTGTCTTCGTTTTTCCTTGTTTTAATGCACTATTTAAAATATACATAGTGTACCCCCTAATTGACCTATAATTATTTCCTGTGGTAGGGTACACTATTACCCTGTAATATAATACCTGGTCCAATTTAAATGATATGGGTCAATATTAAGGTCTGATATTGCGCCTTGCGTTAGTTAACCATTGAAAGATGTCTTTGAATTTTTAAAGCATTTTAGAACGCTTATTTCTTCATTTTAAGCTTCTCAGAACGCTCTATATCGCATAGGCATACATAGTAAAATTTAGGGTCACGCTGTGTCCCCCCTAAATGACATATATTTATTTCCTGTGGTAGGGTACACTATTACCCTGTAATATAATACGTGGTCCAATTTAAAAATTATAGGTCAATATTAAGGTCTGACACCGTGTCGTTAGTTAACATTGAAAAATGTCTTTGAATTTTTAAAGCATTTTAGAACGCTTATTTCCTCATTTTAAGCTTCTCAGAACACTTTTTTTCGCATAGGCATACATTGTAAACTTTAGGGTCACGCTGTGTACCCCCTAATTGACCTATAATTATTTCCTGTGGTAGGGCACACTATAACCCTGTAATATAATACGTGGTCCAATTTATAAATTATAGGTCAATATTAAGGTCCGATACCGTGCCGTTAGTAAACATAGAAAAGTGTCTTCGAATTTCCTTGTTTTAATGCACTATTTAAAATATACATAGTGTACCCCCTAATTGACCTATAATTATTTCCTTTGGTAGGGTACACTATTACCCTGTAATATAATACCTGGTCCAATTTAAATAATATGTGTCAATATTAAGGTCTGATATTGCGCCTTGCGTTGGTTAACCATTGAAAGATGTCTTTGAATTTTTAAAGCATTTTAGAACGCCTATTTCTTCATTTTAAGCTTCTCAGAACACTCTATTTCGCATAGGCATACATAGTAAACTTTGGGGTCACGCTGTGTACCCCCTAATTGACCTATAATTATTTCCTGTGTTAGGGTACACTATTACCCTGTAATATAATACGTGGTCCAATTTAAAAATTATAGGTCAATGTTAAGGTCCGATACCGTGCCGTTAGTTAACATAGAAAAGTGTCTTCGTATTTCCTTGTTTTAATGCACTATTTAAAATATACATAGTGTACCCCCTAATTGACCTATAATTATTTCCTGTGGTAGGGTACACTATTACCCTGTAATATAATACCTGGTCAAATTTAAATATTATGGGTCAATATTAAGGTCTGATATTGCGCCTTGCGTTAGTTAACCATTGAAAGATGTCTTTGAATTTTTAAAGCATTTTAGAACGCTTATTTCTTCATTTTAAGCTTCTCAGAACTCTCTATACCGCATAGGCATACATAGTAAAATTTAGGGTCACGCTGTGTCCCCCCTAAATGACATATATTTATTTCCTGTGGTAGGGTACACTATTACCCTGTAATATAATACGTGGTCCAATTTAAAAATTATAGGTCAATATTAAGGTCTGACACCGTGCCGTTAGTTAACATAGAAAAATGTCTTTGAATTTTTAAAGCATTTTAGAACGCTTATTTCCTCATTTTAAGCTTCTCAGAACACTTTATTTCGCATAGGCATACATTGTAAACTTTAGGGTCACGCTGTGTACCCCCTAATTGACCTATAATTATTTCCTGTGGTAGGGTACACAATAACCCTGTAATATAATACGTGGTCCAATTTATAAATTATAGGTCAATATTAAGGTCCGATACCGTGCCGTTAGTTAACATAGAAAAGTGTCTTCGAATTTCCTTGTTTTAATGCACTATTTAAAATATACATAGTGTACCCCCTAATTGACCTATCATTATTTCCTGTGGTAGGGTACACTATTACCCTGTAATATAATACCTGGTCCAATTTAAATAATATGGGTCAATATTAAGGTCTGATACCGTGCCGTTAGTTAACATTGAAAAATGTCTTTGAATTTTTAAAGCATTTTAGAACGCTTATTTCCTCATTTTAAGCTTCTCAGATCACTTTATTTCGCATAGGCATACATTGTAAACTTTAGGGTCCCGCTGTGTACCCCCTAATTGACCTATAATTATTTCCTGTGGTAGGGCACACTATAACCCTGTAATATAATACGTGGTCCAATTTAAAAAGTATATGTCAATATTAAGGTCCGATACCGTGCCGTTAGTTAACATAGAAAAGTGTCTTCGTATTTCCTTGTTTTAATGCACTATTTAAAATATACATAGTGTACCCCCTAATTGACCTATAATTATTTCCTGTGGTACGGTACTTTATTACCCTGTAATATAATACCTGGTCCAATTTAAATAATATGGGTCAATATTAAGGTCTGATATTGCGCCTTGCGTTAGTTAACCATTGAAAGATGTCTTTGAATTTTTAAAGCATTTTAGAACGCTTATTTCTTCATTTTAAGCTTCTCAGAACCCCTTATTTCGCATAGGCATACATAGTAAACTTTAGGGTCACGCTGTGTACCCCCTAATTGACCTATAATTATTTCCTGTGGTAGGGCACACTATAACCCTGTAATATAATACGTGGTCCAATTTAAAAATTATAGGTCAATGTTAAGGTCCGATACCGTGCCGTTAGTTAACATAGAAAAGTGTCTTCGTATTTCCTTGTTTTAATGCACTATTTAGAATATACATAGTGTACCCCCTAATTGACCTATAATTATTTCCTGTGGTAGGGTACACTATTACCCTGTAATATAATACCTGGTCAAATTTAAATATTATGGGTCAATATTAAGGTCTGATATTGCGCCTTGCGTTAGTTAACCATTGAAAGATGTCTTTGAATTTTTAAAGCATTTTAGAACGCTTATTTCTTCATTTTAAGCTTCTCAGAACACTCTATATCGCATAGGCATACATAGTAAAATTTAGGGTCACGCTGTGTCCCCCCTAAATGACATATATTTATTTCCTGTGGTAGGGTACACTATTACCCTGTAATATAATACGTGGTCCAATTTAAAAATTATAGGTCAATATTAAGGTCTGACACCGTGCCGTTAGTTAACATAGAAAAATGTCTTTGAATTTTTAAAGCATTTTAGAACGCTTATTTCCTCATTTTAAGCTTCTCAGAACACTTTATTTCGCATAGGCATACATTGTAAACTTTAGGGTCACGCTGTGTACCCCCTAATTGACCTATAATTATTTCCTGTGGTAGGGTTCACTTTATAAATTATAGGTCAATATTAAGGTCCGATACCGTGCCGTTAGTTAACATAGAAAAGTGTCTTCGAATTTCCTTGTTTTAATGCACTATTTAAAATATACATAGTGTACCCCCTAATTGACCTATCATTATTTCCTGTGGTAGGGTACACTATTACCCTGTAATATAATACCTGGTCCAATTTAAATAATATGGGTCAATATTAAGGTCTGATACCGTGCCGTTAGTTAACATTGAAAAATGTCTTTGAATTTTTAAAGCATTTTAGAACGCTTATTTCCTCATTTTAAGCTTCTCAGATCACTTTATTTCGCATAGGCATACATTGTAAACTTTAGGGTCCCGCTGTGTACCCCCTAATTGACCTATAATTATTTCCTGTGGTAGGGCACACTATAACCCTGTAATATAACACGTGGTCCAATTTAAAAAGTATATGTCAATATTAAGGTCCGATACCGTGCCGTTAGTTAACATAGAAAAGAGTCTTCGTATTTCCTTGTTTTAATGCACTATTTTAAATATACATAGTGTACCCCCTAATTGACCTATAATTATTTCCTGTTGTAGGGTACACTATTACCCTGTAATATAATACCTGGTCCAATTTAAATATTATGGTTCCATATTAAGGTCTGATATCGCGCCTTGCGTTAGTTAACCATTGAAAGATGTCTTTGAATTTTTAAAGCATTTTAGAAAGCTTATTTCTTCATTTTAAGCTTCTCAGAACACTCTATTTCGCATAGGCATACATAGTAAACTTTGGGATCACGCTGTGTACCCCCTAATTAACCTATAATTATTTCCTGTGGTAGGGTGCAGTATTACCCTGTAATATAATACGTGGTCCAATTTAAAAATTTTAGGTCAATATTAAGGTCCGATACCCTACCGTTAGTTAACATAGAAAAGAGTCTTCGTATTTCCTTGTTTTAATGCACTATTTTAAATATACATAGTGTACCCCCTAATTGACCTATAATTATTTCCTGTTGTAGGGTACACTATTACCCTGTAATATAATACCTGGTCCAATTTAAATATTATGGTTCCATATTAAGGTCTGATATCGCGCCTTGCGTTAGTTAACCATTGAAAGATGTCTTTGAATTTTTAAAGCATTTTAGAACGCTTATTTCTTCATTTTAAGCTTCTCAGAACACTCTATATCGCATAGGCATACATAGTAAAATTTAGGGTCACGCTGTGTCCCCCCTAAATGACATATATTTATTTCCTGTGGTAGGGTACACTATTACCCTGTAATATAATACGTGGTCCAATTTAAAAATTATAGGTCAATATTAAGGTCTGACACCGTGCCGTTAGTTAACATTGAAAAATGTCTTTGAATTTTTAAAGCATTTTAGAACGCTTATTTCCTCATTTTAAGCTTCTCAGAACACTTTTTTTCGCATAGGCATACATTGTAAACTTTAGGGTCACGCTGTGTACCCCCTAATTGACCTATAATTATTTCCTGTGGTAATGCACACTATAACCCTGTAATATAATACGTGGTCCAATTTATAAATTATAGGTCAATATTAAGGTCCGATACCGTGCCGTTAGTAAACATAGAAAAGTGTCTTCGAATTTCCTTGTTTTAATGCACTATCTAAAATATACATAGTGTACCCCCTAATTGACCTATAATTATTTCCTGTGGTAGGGTACACTATTACCCTGTAATATAATACCTGGTCCAATTTAAATAATATGGGTCAATATTAAGGTCTGATATTGCGCCTTGCGTTAGTTAACCATTGAAAGATGTCTTTGAATTTTTAAAGCATTTTAGAACGCTTATTTCTTCATTTTAAGCTTCTCAGAACACTCTATATCGCATAGGCATACATAGTAAAATTTAGGGTCACGCTGTGTCCCCCCTAAATGACATATATTTATTTCCTGTGGTAGGGTACACTATAACCCTGTAATATAATACGTGGTCCAATTTAAAAATTATAGGTCAATATTAAGGTCTGACACCGTGCCGTTAGTTAACATAGAAAAATGTCTTTGAATTTTTAAAGCATTTTAGAACGCTTATTTCCTCATTTTAAGCTTCTCAGAACACTTTATTTCGCATAGGCATACATTGTAAACTTTAGGGTCACGCTGTGTACCCCCTAATTGACCTATAATTATTTCCTGTGGTAGGGTACACTATAACCCTGTAATATAGTACGTGGTCCAATTTATAAATTATAGGTCAATATTAAGGTCCGATACCGTGCCGTTAGTTAACATAGAAAAGTGTCTTCGAATTTCCTTGTTTTAATGCACTATTTAAAATATACATAGTGTACCCCCTAATTGACCTATCATTATTTCCTGTGGTAGGGTACACTATTACCCTGTAATATAATACCTGGTCCAATTTAAATAATATGGGTCAATATTAAGGTCTGATACCGTGCCGTTAGTTAACATTGAAAAATGTCTTTGAATTTTTAAAGCATTTTAGAACGCTTATTTCCTCATTTTAAGCTTCTCAGATCACTTTATTTCGCATAGGCATACATTGTAAACTTTAGGGTCCCGCTGTGTACCCCCTAATTGACCTATAATTATTTCCTGTGGTAGGGCACACTATAACCCTGTAATATAATACGTGGTCCAATTTAAAAAGTATATGTCAATATTAAGGTCCGATACCGTGCCGTTAGTTAACATACAAAAGTGTCTTCGTATTTCCTTGTTTTAATGCACTATTTAAAATATACATAGTGTACCCCCTAATTGACCTATAATTATTTCCTGTGGTACGGTACTTTATTACCCTGTAATATAATACCTGGTCCAATTTAAATAATATGGGTCAATATTAAGGTCTGATATTGCGCCTTGCGTTAGTTAACCATTGAAAGATGTCTTTGAATTTTTAAAGCATTTTAGAAAGCTTATTTCTTCATTTTAAGCTTCTCAGAACACTCTATTTCGCATAGGCATACATAGTAAACTTTGGGGTCACGCTGTGTACCCCCTAATTAACCTATAATTATTTCCTGTGGTAGGGTGCAGTATTACCCTGTAATATAATACGTGGTCCAATTTAAAAATTTTAAGTCAATATTAAGGTCCGATACCCTACCGTTAGTTAACATAGAAAAGAGTCTTCGTATTTCCTTGTTTTAATGCACTATTTTAAATATACATAGTGTACCCCCTAATTGACCTATAATTATTTCCTGTTGTAGGGTACACTATTACCCTGTAATATAATACCTGGTCCAATTTAAATATTATGGTTCCATATTAAGGTCTGATATCGCGCCTTGCGTTAGTTAACCATTGAAAGATGTCTTTGAATTTTTAAAGCATTTTAGAACGCTTATTTCTTCATTTTAAGCTTCTCAGAACCCCTTATTTCGCATAGGCATACATAGTAAACTTAAGGGTCACGCTGTGTACCCCCTAATTGACCTATAATTATTTTCTGTGGTAGGGTACACTATCACCCTGTGATATAATACGTGGTCCAATTTAAAAATTATAGGTCAATATTAAGGTCCGATACCGTGCCGTTAGTTAACATAGAAAAGTGTCTTCGTTTTTCCTTGTTTTAATGCACTATTTAAAATATACATAGTGTACCCCCTAATTGACCTATAATTATTTCCTGTGGTAGGGTACACTATTACCCTGTAATATAATACCTGGTCCAATTTAAATGATATGGGTCAATATTAAGGTCTGATATTGCGCCTTGCGTTAGTTAACCATTGAAAGATGTCTTTGAATTTTTAAAGCATTTTAGAACGCTTATTTCTTCATTTTAAGCTTCTCAGAACACTCTATATCGCATAGGCATACATAGTAAAATTTAGGGTCACGCTGTGTCCCCCCTAAATGACATATATTTATTTCCTGTGGTAGGGTACACTATTACCCTGTAATATAATACGTGGTCCAATTTAAAAATTATAGGTCAATATTAAGGTCTGACACCGTGCCGTTAGTTAACATTGAAAAATGTCTTTGAATTTTTAAAGCATTTTAGAACGCTTATTTCCTCATTTTAAGCTTCTCAGAACACTTTTTTTCGCATAGGCATACATTGTAAACTTTAGGGTCACGCTGTGTACCCCCTAATTGACCTATAATTATTTCCTGTGGTAGGGCACACTATAACCCTGTAATATAATACGTGGTCCAATTTATAAATTATAGGTCAATATTAAGGTCCGATACCGTGCCGTTAGTAAACATAGAAAAGTGTCTTCGAATTTCCTTGTTTTAATGCACTATTTAAAATATACATAGTGCACCCCCTAATTGACCTATAATTATTTCCTGTGGTAGGGTACACTATTACCCTGTAATATAATACCTGGTCCAATTTAAATGATATGGGTCAATATTAAGGTCTGATATTGCGCCTTGCGTTAGTTAACCATTGAAAGATGTCTTTGAATTTTTAAAGCATTTTAGAACGCCTATTTCTTCATTTTAAGCTTCTCAGAACACTCTATTTCGCATAGGCATACATAGTAAACTTTGGGGTCACGCTGTGTACCCCCTAATTGACCTATAATTATTTCCTGTGGTAGGGTACACTATTACCCTGTAATATAATACGTGGTCCAATTTAAAAATTATAGGTCAATGTTAAGGTCCGATACCGTGCCGATAGTTAACATAGAAAAGTGTCTTCGTATTTCCTTGTTTTAATGCACTATTTAAAATATACATAGTGTACCCCCTAATTGACCTATAATTATTTCCTGTGGTAGGGTACACTATTACCCTGTAATATAATACCTGGTCAAATTTAAATATTATGGGTCAATATTAAGGTCTGATATTGCGCCTTGCGTTAGTTAACCATTGAAAGATGTCTTTGAATTTTTAAAGCATTTTAGAACGCTTATTTCTTCATTTTAAGCTTCTCAGAACACTCTATATCGCATAGGCATACATAGTAAAATTTAGGGTCACGCTGTGTCCCCCCTAAATGACATATATTTATTTCCTGTGGTAGGGTACACTATTACCCTGTAATATAATACGTGGTCCAATTTAAAAATTATAGGTCAATATTAAGGTCTGACACCGTGCCGTTAGTTAACATAGAAAAATGTCTTTGAATTTTTAAAGCATTTTAGAACGCTTATTTCCTCATTTTAAGCTTCTCAGAACACTTTATTTCGCATAGGCATACATTGTAAACTTTAGGGTCACGCTGTGTACCCCCTAATTGACCTATAATTATTTCCTGTGGTAGGGTACACTATAACCCTGTAATATAATACGTGGTCCAATTTATAAATTATAGGTCAATATTAAGGTCCGATACAGTGCCGTTAGTTAACATAGAAAAGTGTCTTCGAATTTCCTTGTTTTAATGCACTATTTAAAATATACATAGTGTACCCCCTAATTGACCTATCATTATTTCCTGTGGTAGGGTACACTATTACCCTGTAATATAATACCTGGTCCAATTTAAATAATATGGGTCAATATTAAGGTCTGATACCGTGCCGTTAGTTAACATTGAAAAATGTCTTTGAATTTTTAAAGCATTTTAGAACGCTTATTTCCTCATTTTAAGCTTCTCAGAACACTTTATTTCGCATAGGCATACATTGTAAACTTTAGGGTCCCGCTGTGTACCCCCTAATTGACATATAATTATTTCCTGTGGTAGGGCACACTATAACCTTGTAATATAATACGTGGTCCAATTTAAAAAGTGTATGTCAATATTAAGGTCCGATACCGTGCCGTTAGTTAACATAGAAAAGTGTCTTCGTATTTCCTTGTTTTAATGCACTATTTAAAATATACATAGTGTACCCCCTAATTGACCTATAATTATTTCCTGTGGTACGGTACTTTATTACCCTGGTCCAATTTAAATAATATGGGTCAATATTAAGGTCTGATATTGCGCCTTGCGTTAGTTAACCATTGAAAGATGTCTTTGAATTTTTAAAGAATTTTAGAAAGCTTATTTCTTCATTTTAAGCTTCTCAGAACACTCTATTTCGCATAGGCATACATAGTAAACTTTGGGGTCACGCTGTGTACCCCCTAATTAACCTATAATTATTTCCTGTGGTAGGGTGCTCTATTACCCTGTAATATAATACGTGGTCCAATTTAAAAATTTTAGGTCAATATTAAGGTCCGATACCCTACCGTTAGTTAACATAGAAAAGAGTCTTCGTATTTCCTTGTTTTAATGCACTATTTAAAATATACATAGTGTACCCCCTAATTGACCTATAATTATTTCCTGTTGTAGGGTACACTATTACCCTGTAATATAATACCTGGTCCAATTTAAATATTATGGTTCCATATTAAGGTCTGATATCGCGCCTTGCGTTAGTTAACCATTGAAAGATGTCTTTGAATTTTTAAAGCATTTTAGAACGCTTATTTCTTCATTTTAAGCTTCTCAGAACCCCTTATTTCGCATAGGCATACATAGTAAACTTTAGGGTCACGCTGTGTACCCCCTAATTGACCTATAATTATTTTCTGTGGTAGGGTACACTATCACCCTGTGATATAATACGTGGTCCAATTTAAAAATTATAGGTCAATATTAAGGTCCGATACCGTGCCGTTAGTTAACATAGAAAAGTGTCTTCGTTTTTCCTTGTTTTAATGCACTATTTAAAATATACATAGTGTACCCCCTAATTGACCTATAATTATTTCCTGTGGTAGGGTACACTATTACCCTGTAATATAATACCTGGTCCAATTTAAATGATATGGGTCAATATTAAGGTCTGATATTGCGCCTTGCGTTAGTTAACCATTGAAAGATGTCTTTGAATTTTTAAAGCATTTTAGAACGCTTATTTCTTCATTTTAAGCTTCTCAGAACACTTTATATCGCATAGGCATACATAGTAAACTTTGGGGTCACGCTGTGTACCCCCTAATTGACCTATAATTATTTCCTGTGGTAGGGTACACTATTACCCTGTAATATAATACGTGGTCCAATTTAAAAATTATAGGTCAATGTTAAGGTCCGATACCGTGCCGTTAGTTAACATAGAAAAGTGTCTTCGTATTTCCTTGTTTTAATGCACTATTTAAAATATACATAGTGTACCCCCTAATTGACCTATAATTATTTCCTGTGGTAGGGAACACTATTACCCTGTAATATAATACCTGGTCAAATTTAAATATTATGGGTCAATATTAAGGTCTGATATTGCGCCTTGCGTTAGTTAACCATTGAAAGATGTCTTTGAATTTTTAAAGCATTTTAGAACGCTTATTTCTTCATTTTAAGCTTCTCAGAACACTCTATATCGCATAGGCATACATAGTAAAATTTAGGGTCACGCTGTGTCCCCCCTAAATGACATATATTTATTTCCTGTGGTAGGGTACACTATTACCCTGTAATATAATACGTGGTCCAATTTAAAAATTATAGGTCAATATTAAGGTCTGACACCGTGCCGTTAGTTAACATAGAAAAATGTCTTTGAATTTTTAAAGCATTTTAGAACGCTTATTTCCTCATTTTAAGCTTCTCAGAACACTTTATTTCGCATAGGCATACATAGTAAACTTTAGGGTCACGCTGTGTACCCCCTAATTGACCTATAATTATTTTCTGTTTTAGGGTACACTATCACCCTGTAATATAATACGTGGAGCAATTTAAAAATTATAGGTCAATATTAAGGTCCGATACCGTGCCGTTAGTTAACATAGAAAAGTGTCTTCGTATTTCCCTGTTTTAATGCACTATTTAAAATATACATAGTGTACCCCCTAATTGACCTATAATTATTTCCTGTGGTAGGGTACACTATTACCCTGTAATATAATACCTGGTCCAATTTAAATATTATGGGTCAATATTAAGGTCTGATATCGCGCCTTGCGTTAGTTAACCATTGAAAGATGTCTTTGAATTTTTAAAGCATTTTAGAACGCTTATTTCTTCATTTTAAGCTTCTCAGAACACGCTATTTCGCATAGGCATACATAGTAAACTTTAGGTTCACGCTGTGTACCCCCTAATTGACCTATAATTATTTCCTGTGGTAGGGTACACTATTACCCTGTAATATAATACGTGGTCCAATTTAAAAATTATAGGTCAATATTAAGGTCCGATACCGTGCCGTTAATTAACATAGAAAAGTGTCTTTGAATTTTTAAAGCATTTTAGAACGTTTATTTCCTCATTTTAAGCTTCTCAGAACACTTTATTTCGCATAGGCATACATAGTAAACTTTAGGGTCACGCTGTGTACCCCCTAATTGACCTATAATTATTTCCTGTGGTAGGGTACACTATTACCCTGTAATATAATTCGTGGTCCAATTTAGAAAATTATAGGTCAATATTAAGGTCCGATACCGTGCCGTTAGTTAACATAGAAAAGTATCTTCGTATTTCCTTGTTTTAATGCACTATTTAAAATATACATAGTGTACCCCCTAATTGACCTATAATTATTTCCTGTTGTAGGGTACACTATTACCCTGTAATATAATACGTGGTCTAATTTAAAAATTATAGGTCAATATTAAGGTCCGATACCGTGCCGTTAGTTAACATAGAAAAGTGTCTTCGAATTTCCTTGTTTTAATGCACTATTTAAAATATACATAGTGTACCCCCTAATTGACCTATAATTATTTCCTGCGGTAGGGTACACTATTACCCTGTAATATACTACCTGGTCCAATTTAAATAATATGGGTCAATATTAAGGTCTGATATTGTGCCTTGCGTTAGTTAACCATTGAAAGATGTCTTTGAATTTTTAAAGCATTTTAGAACGCTTATTTCTTCATTTTAAGCTTCTCAGAACCCTCTATTTCGCATAGGCATACATAGTAAACTTTGGGGTCACGCTGTGTACCCCCTAAATGGCCTATAATTATTTCCTGTGGTAGGGTACACTATTACCCTGTAATATAATACGTGGTCCAATTTAAAAATTATAGGTCAATATTAAGGTCCGATACCGTGCCGTTAGTAAACATTGAAAAATGTCTTTGAATTTTTAAAGCATTTTAGAACGCTTATTTCCTCCTTTTAAGCTTCACAGAACACTTTATTTCGCTTAGGCATACATAGTAAACTTTAGGGTCACGCTGTGTACCCCCTAATTGACCTATAATTATTTCCTGTGGTAGGGTACACTATTACCCTGTAATATAATACCTGGTCCAATTTAAATATTATGGGTCAATATTAAGGTCTGATATTGCGCCTTGCGTTAGGTAACCATTGAAAGATGTCTTTGAATTTTTAAAGCATTTTAGAACGCTTATTTCTTCATTTTAAGCTTCTCAGAACACTTTATTTCGCATAGGCATACATAGTAAACTTTAGGGTCACGCTGAGTACCCCCTAATTGACCTATAATTATTTTCTGTGGTAGGGTACACTATCACACTGTAATATAATACGTGGTCCAATTTAAAAATTTTAGGTCAATATTAAGGTCCGATACCCTACCGTTAGCTAACATAGAAAAGAGTCTTCGAATTTCCTTGTTTTAATGCACTATTTAAAATATACATAGTGTACCCCCTAATTGACCTATAATTATTTCCTGTTGTAGGGCACACTTTTACCCTGTAATATAATACCTGGTCCAATTTAAATATTATGGTTCCATATTAAGGTCTGATATCGCGCCTTGCGTTAGTTAACCATTGAAAGATGTCTTTGAATTTTTAAAGCATTTTAGAACGCTTATTTCTTAATTTTAAGCTTCTCAGAACACTCTATTTCGCATAGGCATACATAGTAAACTTTAGGGTCACGCTGTGTACCCCCTAAATGACCTATAATTATTTCCTGTGGTAGGGTACACTATTACCCGGAAATATAATACGTGGTCCAATTTAAAAATTATAGGTCAATATTAAGGTCCGATACCGTGCCGTTTATTAACATAGAAAAGTGTCTTTGAATTTTTAAAGCATTTTAGAACGTTTATTTCCTCATTTTAAGCTTCTCAGAACACTTTATTTCGCATAGGCATACATAGTAAACTTTAGGGTCATGCTGTGTACCCCCTAAATGACCTATAATTATTTCCTGTGGTAGGGTACACTATTACCCTGTAATATAATACGTGGTCCAATTTAAAAATTATAGGTCAATATTAAAGCCCGATACCGTGCCGTTAGTTAACATAGAAAAGTGTCTTCGTATTTCCTTGTTTTAATGCACTATTTAAAATATACATAGTGTACCCCCTAATTGACCTATAATTATTTCCTGTGGTAGGGTACACTATTACCCTGTAATATAATACCTGGTCCAATTTAAATATTATTAGTCAATATTAAGGTCTGATTTTTCGCCTTGCGTTAGTTAACCATTGAAAGATGTCTTTGAATTTTTAAAGCATTTTAGAACGCTTATTTCTTCATTTTAAGCTTCTCAGAACACTTTATTTCGCATAGGCATACATAGTAAACTTTAGGGTCCCGCTGTGTACCCCCTAATTGACCTATAATTATTTTCTGTTTTAGGGTACACTATCACCCTGTAATATAATAAGTGGAGCAATTTAAAAATTATAGGTCAATATTAAGGTCCGATACCGTGCCGTTAGTTAACATAGAAAAGTGTCTTCGAATTTCCTTGTTTTAATGCACTATTTAAAATATACATAGTGTACCCCCTAATTGACCTATAATTATTTCCTGTTGTAGGGTACACTATTACCCTGTAATATAATACCTGGTCCAATTTAAATATTATGGTTCTATATTAAGGTCTGATATCACGCCTTGCGTTAGTTAACCATTGAAAGATGTCTTTGAATTTTTAAAGCATTTTAGAACGCTTATTTCTTCATTGTAAGCTTCTCAGAACACTTTATTTCGCATAGGCATACATAGTAAACTTTAGGGTCACGCTGTGTACCCCCTAATTGACCTATAATTATTTTCTGTGGTAGGGTACACTATCACCCTGTAATATAATACGTTTTCCAATTTAAAAATTTTAGGTCAATATTAAGGTCCGATACCCTACCGTTAGTTAACATAGAAAAGAGTCTTCGAATTTCCTTGTTTTAATGCACTATTTAAAATATACATAGAGTACCCCCTAATTGACCTATAATTATTTCCTGTTGTAGGGTACACTATTACCCTGTAATATAATACCTGGTCCAATTTAAATATTATGGTTCCATATTAAGGTCTGATATCGCGCCTTGCGTTAGTTAACCATTGAAAGATGTCTTTGAATTTTTAAAGCATTTTAGAACGCTTATTTCTTCATTTTAAGCTTCTCA